>NC_050194.1:0-30000 GCF_008315115.2 Sander lucioperca | reverse complement strand
AAGAATACACTGTTGCATACTTTTCTAGTCTAGTAGGGTACTTTTAAGGAGGTGGTTTCCAATCTTCACGGCTTGTGAACCCTGAAAGCAAAGTGATGGCTTTTCGAGTGTCTCAGAGAAAATTATATTTATATGAGAAAATATATTAATACTTATATGAGAGAAAAATGAAACATGTCGGTAAACATTATGCAGATATGTTCAGTATTGTTACATTTTGTGACTTGGCAGATTCAATAATTAAAAAATGATTTCACATTATATTGATAAAAAACATTAGGTTTCTCTCTGAAAATGTGTAATTTGTACGGGACAAGGTTGGCAGACATGAGTAGTTCAAACAAAGTTATAACATCTGGGATTGTTTCACTTGAGAGATGTGAAGAGGCCTGAAAAATGTGAATATGTTATTTATATTATAATATATATGATGTTTTATAAGGAAATCTGAGTCATGTAACAGATTTTTCTTTCTTTTCCTTTCAACCTTTTATCATCATGTGACCTGTCAGACTTTAGCCTAGAAATCTAGACGCACGCTAGCGGCAGCAAATGTAATTTGCAGCCAGGGTCAGTCTAGTAACTCTCCGTTGGCTTACGAGCTGGAAAAACCAAATTCTGGTCAGGCCAATCACATTGTGTTTAGAGTCGGTGGGCGGGGCTTAACATAAGGACGGCAGAGTTGCGACGGTTCAGCGTGAATTCTCTGCTACTTGAAAACAAAGAAGATGGCTGCTGCTGCTGGCGAACAGCAGTCTTTGGAATCGACTCTGGAAGACTTGGAGTTAAACACTGAAGTCATTCTTAAAAAAGGAAGATGTGTTTGGAGTTTTGCCGACCGGATACGGCAAAAGTTTAATCTGTCAACTAGCGTTGCTCTGGTTGGCTATGAGTGCAGAGGGAATTTGAAAGACAACCTTGTCAGGCTAGTCAGACTTATCTTGGGACCCTCAGGTCAGGTATCACTGCTTTAACATATTGTATTGTCTTTAATGTCACTGTTGCCTGTATTCTATTTTTTTTATTTTCTGCCGTCCTCTGTTATCTGATCCGTTTACAATGGTTCATCCAGTAAAATGAGCCCAAAGCTGCCACTCCGCTGACATACCCCCACAGCAGCCAGTCACTAATCATCTGCCTTATCAGTCCATTTAGCTGCACAAGTATCAAGGCTCCCTCTAGAACAGTGGTTCTCAACCTTTTCGAGTCGCGACCCCCCAGAATAATGAGGTTGGTGTCGCGAACCCCCCACCCCCATCGAAAACGAGAGAAAGAGAGCTGCAAACTGGTGTAAACAGCTGTTTCTACACGCCTCCCCCTGCTGATTTTAAGTACTTTTTGTGAATGCTCTGTAACATGTGGACAAATACAACACATTCTCACTCCCATCGCGTAAAATACGGATGCTTGGTCAGGTGCCTTTGGCGTTGTTATTGACCCTAAAAGTCTTCTTTAGCGTCATATCTAAATGCGCTTTACGTAAACGCCCTTGGTCGGGACTATTGGCGTCACTTTTGACGCAGTTAGGTTAAGGAAAAGGTCTTGGGTGGGCTTACGTTTTCATGACATGCGGGACAAGAACGTGACAGTTGGCTTCAGGAAAAGAAGAACAGGACAGTTAGGTTTAGGTAAAGAAGAACGGGACAGTTGGGTTTAGGTAAAGAAGAACGGGACAGTTGGGTTTAGGAAAAGAAGAACGGGACAGTTGGGTTTAGGTAAAGAAGAACGGGACAGTTGGGTTTAGGAAAAGAAGAACGGGACAGTTGGGTTTAGGTAAAGAAGAACGGGACAGTTGGGTTTAGGAAAAGAAGGACGGGATAGTTGGGTTCAGGAAAAGAAGAACGGGACAGTTAGGTTTAGGAAATGTGACACACGGGACACGAACCCCGGTCTCCTGGGTGAAAGTCCTGTGTTTGGGCTTTGATACTACTCGCTCTTAATACTACGTCATCTTCAAGCGCCGTGTAGCTGCTGCTCTCCCCAGTGCGTTCTACACACACGCTGAAGGGTGCTTTTTGCGTCGTATATCTGACGCTGAGAGACACTGCTCAAGCGTCCATATTTTAGGAGTTCGGAGTGAGAACGGGTTGACAAATAATGATTTGCTTCAATGACAGTTTAGTTTTTTTTACCAGCTATCACCTAGCCTTGTCCAATGTTTATTTTTCTCTCCCCAACCATCTGCTGACCCTCAGAAATGATCTCGCTACACCCGTGGGGGTCCCGACCACCAGGTTGAGAACCACTGCTCCAGGACACGTGTCAAACTCAAGGCCTGAGGGCCAAAATCCGGCCTCTCGCAAATTTTGATACGGCCCGCATATCAATTCAGGTTCACAATACATTTTGGCCCCCCTAGTTCTGCGCCAAACCAAAAAGACGGGAATCTGTTTTCAAACTGTAATTACGCTACACTTAAAGCAGAATTTGGCAGATTTTTGACTTTGAGACTCGGAAAATCCCACAGAACCAGTGAGTTTGAAACAGGTTGCTGTGAGTCTGCTGTGACCTTTAAAAATGTTATCATTGTTTTGCTTGAATTGCTAAAGTCTATGATGGCTAAGAAACTTTTTGCTGCCTTTTTAGGACTTTATTTTGACCAAACTGTATGTGAGAAGACTATATGAGACATGCACTAATACAGTCAAAGATATTTGACTTTTTCGATTAACTAAAACCATGTCAATAAACTACACACCTCTGGCGCTTGATGTGATTCTCATTTTCCATTGTGGCACTCTGTGAAATTGAGTTTGACATAATCCTGACCATCACCAGAACCACAGTGGTAATGGACAGGATTATGTTGCTCACAGATGTGAAGGCGATCTACATAATCTTCAAATTGACCCACATATGGAATAAATGCTATCTATATTTTATCATTAATGCTTCATATCTGTAAACTGATCTCTCAAGTTTGCATACAGCATATTTTTCAAATTTGAAATCTGGACGTGACCTCCTCCGGGAAAGATTAGGTCTGCAGCTAAGTCAATTTAGTCTCACTGAGATTTGGTTAGTATCATGTGAAGCTACTGCCACACACTGCCACAGCCAACCCCACCGCAGCAAATGATGAAGGAACCGACCCCATGCAGCATTATAGTTTCAATCTCCCAGCACACGGGGGCAGTGTGGCAGCACGCCAGGGAGCTCTGAGCCCACCTTCCTCCTCTCCTGTCAGGGAGAAAAGCATGAGCAATGAGACTCTTCCAGCACATTTACTGTCTTGTGTTCTGCTAATGAATTGTTACAGTGACAGATCCACCCTGAAATACATTTTTACCACACTTTCTTTGCGAGTGAATCCGCATCCTCTGGGGTTGCAGCTCGTGCCTTGTGAGGCCGAGACGATAGCTCCCCTCTCCCTGCCTCTGATGTGCTGTTGCAAGTAGATTTCTGTCAACAATGCCTGATATAATGAAATAAAATATCCAATTTTTTCCCTCCCCCTCACATGATACTCACACTGAATAATTTCCAGTGATGTACCAAACACTGTCATGTGTAAGGCAGGAGAAGAGGATGACAGGTGAACTTCTCTCTGATAGGATTTAGTGCAATAGGTAGACACTGTGAGCTCAGCCTCAATGCTACAGCATCACAGGCGTAGTTATCACTGTAATTTTTCCCTCGGCAAAACCAATCTCCTTAGGTGAAGGCCGTAAACAATGTGTCAGCGTGTGTGTGTGTGTGTGTGTGTGTGTGTGTGTGTGTTTAGTCACAGAAGGACTTACTAAACGGGCTTACACAAAGAGACTCAAAATAAAGAGAAACAAAACGACAGCAAATAGACATTAAACAACTGCAAAGAAACCCAGAAAAGGCCAAAAAGAGACATACACTACAAAGAGACACAAAGCAGCCACAAAGAGGATTGTTATGAAAAAACTACTGAAACTTTTCAAACTACTTTTTATGAAACTTGGTAGAAAGGTGTAGCATGGGCCAAGGAAGAACCCATTACATTTTGCCTTATTATCTTTTAAATTGACGAACATCATACGGGTTTATTCGTGGCTTAATTCAAATGAGATCAAAAATGATTTGTCTCTCCACGTTTACTTCATATATATTTCCGAAAATAACGTCCCATAGTGGTCTGAAAAGTACAATTCTTTCGACTGTGTGACTTTGTAGTAAAACTTTTAAAAAGTCCAAATGCAAGTTAAAAAAAGAGACAAACAAAATACTTTATTATAGTAACGAGTAAATGTAATTTGTTACAGTGAGCAGCTGGGGTTATTGGCTGTTATGTTCCTGTGCAGGGTTTTGTGTGTGTGTGTGTGTGTGTGTGTGTGGGTGGGTGTTGAGTGATGCCACCCTGTCAGCTCCTGGCAGCAACATCTTTATAACGTTGTTGTGACACTCAGTTTGTACTGTCAGCCCCCCCCACCACTCCCGCCTTCCTTCCTACCCCTTTGGCAGGTATCAATGAAGCTAATGGTCTGAAGTCTTTTACAGTCAGCCCTCCATCACTGCAATGCTCTGTGGGCCTACAGGACAGAATGGATATAGTTGGGGCAGTAGTTTTTTTTTCCTGCCATGTGTGTAAGTGTGTGTGTGTGTGTGTGTGTGTTTGTGTGTGTGTGTGTGTGTGTGTGCGCGTGCGCGTGTGCGTGTGCGTGTGCGTGTGCGTGTGCGTGCATGCATGTGAGTCAGCCTGTGAGCGGAACCATTTTTCTGAACGTCCCATCTGAGTGATGTGTGGCATGGCAGTCAAAAATCAATGCTCTGCTATTAGTAACAATGCCTCTTCCCACCCCAGTCTGCCAATCACTAGTTTTTCCACAGCAGAGAATGACCAACCCGTTCTCACTCCGAACTGGTAAAATACAGACGCTTGGGCAGTGGCTGTCAGCGTCAGATACGAGAGTGTGTAGAACGCACTGGGCAAAGCAGCTTGAAGATGACGTAGCATTAAGAGCGACAACGGTATGAAAGCCCGAAAATCCACATATGGGGGTTGATTGGGGTGGTTGATGGGTCAAACAACACAACCACCTGCTCATCAGAACATTCTCACACATTGACACACCAATGGCGCAGCATTGGGAGCAATTCGGGGTTCAGTGTTAACCCTAACCCTAACCCTAACTCAAAGACACATTCGACATGGGGCTGCAGGGCCAGGGATCCAACCACCAAACTTCCAATTGGTAGGTGACCGCTCTACCACCTGAGCCTGCATTGGCACTGGAAGTAAATGAAGAGAATTAAAAGGTTTGACCTTTAATACTTCGGGGTACTTTGTTTGCTACATTTGCACTTCTTAAAGACATGTTTGTATACAGAATCAGGCTGAACTCTTCCCCTTTTCACTAGCCTGGGAAAAGCCTTTGAGATTTGCTCTGCAAGGCAGTCTGGCCAAGAGCCCATTCAAGCCCATTTCCAATTTTTCCAAATCGAGGCACCAATCACAACGGTTGAGGCGGGCTTTACACGATGACGCTAGCACAGCGACGGCAAGCAGCTTTTTGTTTACATTCAACATAACGGCCACCGAAGCGCAGCAACCCGTTGATGCTGCTGTAGCTGCTACGTCACCCGGATCGTTGGTCTGATTGGTTGAAGGACTATCCAATTGCGCCCAGAGGCATTTGAGCGGCGTCCGTTGGTGACGCCCCTTTGGAAATGGGCTGTGAATGACCCACTCTCAATTACAACTGAGAAGGGTCTGGTGTCAACCAGGCTACCTTTTCACCATAGTCTGGTGGAAACCCAGACAACATACAACGAAGCTGATTCACAGCTGGTACAAGTTAATAAACTTATTTCACCTTTGGACATGGAGGAGGTGATAATGTTGATGCTGATAATTCTCTGTGTGTTTGACACATTTCACATTACACATTGTCATTAGATTAATTGTTGCTGTAGGAATATTAATTAGTGCAGCTTTAAATAATAGATTCTTCACATGGTTTATGTTTATACTGTATAACATCACATTTGCATGTTCTCCTCTCAGATATTCCTCTGGTCAGACACGACATGTTTTCACAGTAATATAGCACCATCTCCAGCTTTAAGTATTGATCAACATCTCTGAGATCTTTAGGAGCACTTTGCGAATGCCTAGAGATTACAGCCCATTTCACTGGACTACAGGGTAACTGCTACATCACTGCTACATTACAATAGGCTGTGTAAGTAGAGCAAGAGGCAGAGCATTGATCTTCCTTTTGCACGTCCCTTGATATCAATCTTTTGCTGAATCTATCCTCTTCACAATTCATAAAAGTAGGTGTGTAACCAGAGAAATCCATTACCACACAGAGTGTAGCGGGCCATTCCAGACAGCTGTAAACTTTTAATATCCTCTTGCTACTTATTAACTTTGTATCCGGTTGTATAGTGATTTATCCAATTGTAATAATGAAACCTCTGGTAATAGCATGCAGTCTTTTTTGCACATTGTGTTGAAATGTCACAAGTAATGCATGGATTCTGCAAACCAGCAACAATGGGAACTTGTGCAGGGCCTTATGCTGTGATCACAATTGTAGCATAATCATAAAAACATTCTGCACATTACACCTGCAGCATACTGTACATCAATTGTGCACATATGGATCCACTAGCTTAACACCCAAGCGCCATCTCCAACCCTACGATTTGTCAAGGACAGCAGAGGTTTCCATTAAGGAAGCATTAGCCCCTCCTTAGACATGCCTCTCTACTCCACAAACCCTCCCTTTGTCTTCATTAGACCCCCCTGACAAGCTCCCACCATGCCTCAAAGTGGGCCATTACCGGCGCCCAGAACACAACAGGGCTACGCACTGGGCACTAATAGCTATCTCCAGTCTAGCGGCTCCCCTGTACGCCACTGGAGGCCAGGAGGTGAATGGAGAGTTTAGTACAGCAGATAGTAGAAAGTTGTTAAGTTGTCTCATAAATGCCATTTATATGTACCTATCCACACGTCAGCTACTCCCTGTCCTATTGTAACCACTTAAGATGTTATTTGACACCTGCAGCGTGGGCAGCCTGGCCAATTCTGTAGCTGTCTTGTCAGAGAGACAAGGAAAAGAAAGAAGAAGAGGGAATGAGTTGCTGTAAAAGATTGTTCTACGGATTGCATTCAGATCGCAAGGACAAAGCTGCAGGCAGTAAGTCATTTCAATAGGAGTCAATGACACACAGCTATACACACATCTGTGATACAGCGTTGCGTCACAGCATGCATGCCTACAAAACAGCTTGTTAATAAAAAATGTTATGCTGTATGCATGCACTGAAGCATCCACTAATTACAATAGTATGACATGCTTTCATTCTCCTTCTCCTGAAGGTGCTTTAAGATCTCAATACATGGTAACACTAGTCAACACAACTGAATATATTGGTGCACTCCAAATGGCAACACAGAGAAGCTAACGCTAACGCCCTAACAAAACTAATCTTTGTGATGCTTAATATGTCTTTTAGCTATGTAAATATCTAATGTTAGCAAAAGAAAATACTAATAAATTATACAAATATAACTTTGTCCATCCACACGACGTTCACTACACTTTCAAATGAGGCCACGCCCATTTAGGAGACAGGAAGTGTGTACCGTTTTATACCATTGGCACTGCTTGAAATGCGCTATCTATAGTATAGAGGATCTTTGGTTATAGCTAGCATACAAATAGCTTAACAACTAGCCTAACTAGTATAAAATTAGTCAACTACAAACCACACCCACACTGTGGGACCTTAAAACTAGTAAAAAAAACATTTTCCTGATAAGTGACCTCTTGCGGCTGTGCTAATAATGACGCTGTTAGCATTCTGTTCCCTACCAGCAGTCAACGTTTCTATGATCTTTCTGTAACGTTAACTACGTTGTTTTGGTTTCCTAAACTTAACCACAGAGGTGGCAAATCATAAAATGGTCATGCTATATGTATTTTATTATTACTTGTTGGCCTATGAGATAACCAAAAATGACTTGATAAAACTAAAATGAGTCAATAAGAGTTGATATAATAGGATTTAGGAAATAGGATTTGTTTATGTGTATTTGAATCCAGTGGTGCAATGTAACGACGTACATGTACTGTATTGTACTAAAGAATGGTATTTGTATTTTACTTAAGTACTGATATATGCACACCTATGCCACTAAATTTCAGAGGGAATAATTGTAATATCTTTACTTCACCGCACTGCACAGCTATAGTTACTAGGTAATAGCATGTAAAATGTTACAATTAGCTCCACTTTGAGCAGCTACAGCATTCAAATACTGCTTAATGTTCTGCTATAGAATAATAAGACATTGACAGGGGCTTTTCTATATTCAGGACCTTTGCTTGTAATGGAGAGTGTTACATAGTTGTATTGCTACTAAGGAATCAAATGCCTCTTCCGACCCATAATTCTCCCCTCTAAAAAAAACTGTTGATATTATAGGATAGTTTATATGACTCTTAACAGTTCATTACACTTTCTTGTAGTAATATTGTTTTATGGTCTAGGTTTAATGAGACACACAAAGACATTTTCTTAGATAAAGAGACTCGGGATGGACAGAAGGATTGTTTCAAGATTGGTTCACACAGATAAACAGTGTTACAATTAAAACAGATGGGAGAGGCTTTCTTCAGAGTTCTCACAGAATGGAGCATAACATGTTCACAACAAGTATAAAGAGACATTTCACAGCAGCTGTGATGAGGCTGACGACCCGTTATGTTGCTTACTGTAACTTGACTTTACTGTCACCACATACTGTGAAGGTGCTTTGCTGTGCTAACTTCCTCTCCGCTTGTGTCAGACCTCGTGTTTCTTCTCTCCTCTCTATACTCTCCAAGCCTTCTCCTTGTCTCAGCAACTTTATCTCAACCTGTCAACCTCTCCACTTCCATCCCGGATAGATAGCAACATCACATCCAGCCCCCGTCTTTGGCAGATATCAATGATCGGGAGAGATTTTTGCCTCTGATATATCTCACGATCTGCTGTCAGAATGGAGGATCTGACTGAGATAGCCCAGGTTGTGCAGAAACAGCAGCACATTTGACAGATTTGAGGTTTTGTGTTTGGGTTGTGAGAGAGCAGATATGACAGATAGGTGCAGTAAGAGAGATGGATAGGTAGAGCTGTCATGCCCTGAGCTGTCCACATGAAGATGACTAGACAATGACTGATACAGCAAACTTGGGAATGTCTCCAAAACAACAAAATGGATAATGTTATTTGGCTCTGCCAGAGATGGGGACTGGAGTTTGAGACTCTGAAATCAGTGTCTAATACCTCTAGTATACTTCTGTTGTTGGGTGAAAGCCTAAAATCCACTTTGCAAGGCAAATACTGATTTATTAAATTGTTACAATTTATTGTCTTAATTATGTCCTATCCGTAATAGTCTAATTCAACGATGTTTAATTTCCGGGATTGTTCAGGTGCTGCCGGAAATTCCGCCAGTTGTCCGTCACCTTCCATTTTCTTTGTGTTGGTGTTCTAAATTCCGGTAGATTTCTGAGGACTATGGTTAACTGCTCCTCAGATCTCTGCAGGGTAAATCCAGACAGCTAGCTAGACTATCTGTCCAATCTGAGTTTCCATGCATGACTAAAACAACTTTTGAACGTACATGTTCCACCAAAACAAGTTCCTACCCGAGGCTATTTTGAAGAGGCACTGTGGCTCCGTCCGGCGCTTAGCACCACCCAAGACGATTGTGATTGGTTTAAAGAAATGCAAATAAACCAGAGCACGTTTTTCTCCCATCCTGGAATGCTGTGTGGACTAGCCAGACCTTCCTCCGCAGCGCTGTCGAGGAAGGTCTGGCAATGTGAGACTATAACTGTAATAATGCTCTTTTTGGTTTTACTAACCAATCAATTAACTGAGATTTGGGAATGCAGCAACATTGCAAAAAAAGGAGTCAGATTTGGTTTTACTACACATCCAGCAGACACAGAGCAACACTATCACTTGGAGCTTAGTATTCTATGCACTAAAAAGGTATGTATAAAGGATTTAGGCCGCCCTACACCTTATTGTAGGCCCAGTTTAATATGCAACTTAATTTTATACAATATATGTAGTAGGGGGTCCCTGCTCTGTCTCTCTTTCGGTTAAGGGGCCCTTGGCTAAAAAATTTAAATGCTAATGTGAATAAAAAGATCCCTGCTAAACTCCACTATATCTTTACACAGCAAACAGTTGTTTAGTGCTATATAAATGATCTGAATGTCGAGGCAGCCCCTTTAAAATGTGATAACAATTCCTTCTTTGACACTAATGATTTTCAAAAGGGGTTTTCTGAGCATAATCAATCACATCAGTATCTCAACTTAGAGAAGCATGTAACCCTGCTCAACCTATCTAAAAAGGTGGAAATCACAAATTTGGTAGATGCAAGATTTTCACTACACTGTATAATATGTGACATGTAGGTCTAGGCCTCCCAGGATGAAACTTTTGCCTGAGACACTTGACAGAATGTAAAATATAGTAAGGCTGACATGTCATTTTGTGGAAGGATTTAATACAGTTTTTACGCCTTGAATATTTTGTAGACTCACTGTGACATTTATTGGCAAATCATTTCACTTCTGGACTTGATATGGAAATGAGTGTGCCACACATCCTTCATCAAAGTCAACGCAGGGATCAGCCCCTCATAAAATACCCCCATAATATATAACATTATTGCTTTAGTGTCTTTTTGTTTTTAGTACATAATGTTCTATTTACTGTGGACCTCTTCTTATACTCCCACAGTGGCATTGGTGGTGTTTATGTGGTACTTATTAGTACGTTCATAGGGACATTATTATATTTCATGGCATTTGCATTTTCAAAAAATGTCTTTGCACACCAGAAACGTGTCTGACGCGGTGCTGCTGCTGCTAGCCTTGTCTGTACACGTATGTTTCCCATTGATAAAATGAAATAATAGCGTGTCAAGCAGTAGTATACTTCACGTTAAACATAAATATATACTGATGTGATTACAGCAAAGACAACGTCGGCAGTATTGACAGCAAAATAGGCTACAGAATATTTTGTTCTGTATTGACAGGTGCAATATTTGAAAATCGATAACTATTTATTATTATTATTATTATTATTATTATTATTATTATTATTATTATTATTATTATTTTAAATTACATTTATATCTGCATTTATGTCAAAATCTAGAGACATTCAAACATCAAAATGTCATTTATTAATGTATTTGTGTCAAAATGACATATAAACATCTTTTCATATTCTATTCTATATCTGTAACGCTTTCAACACAGGGTCGGTCCTATTTCTAGCATGCACGCGTTTTCGACGCGGCTGAGACGTGCGTGTCACGCAGGCAGTGGGAAGGAGCCCTAATATTCCAGTGATGGCTGAGATTTTTTACAGTTCTTTTCTTAACTTTATCATTTTCTCTGTCTGCATGTCCAGTGATAGGGATAGTGTTGAAGTCAAATAGTGACTCATAATTGTGCCAAATTTGCATTTGCATAATACTGGTTATATCCGATTCTGGTTATTCCATCCTGCTGACTTTGTTTTCACCATTTATGCAGAGAAAGAAATGCACTGAGTGCAGAGGGAGCTGCATAACCTTCAAGCATTGTGGAGCTGTGTGTGTGTGTGTGTGGTTATAGGGTTGTGCAGGAGTAGCAGTGACACAGCTATTATTGTCTCTGATGCTACCGTACAGCAGGGTGACAGGTTGAGTGATGCTGTGCTGTCATCACACTGTCCTGTAAAGAGAGATGTAGTGGAGGATAAAACCAACATACGTTTATTATTACTATGTGAGGAAGTCATCCACGCTTTAAGGCTAACATGTACATAGAGTAGTATCAGGCTTGTAATGTCGAGGGGGACACATGAGGGTTGGTGTAAATTAGTGGTTGATTGCCTAATGATCACCACTGGTGTACACACCATTATATTTTCACTACATCAAGTAATAAGTTAAAGGAGACTATTATGCTCATTTTCAAGTTCATACTTATATTTTGTGTTTCTACTAGAACATGTTTACATGCTTTAATGTTCAAAAAATACTTTCTTTTTCTCATACTGATTGTACTGGGGTGGGTGATGGGTTATAAATATATATATATATATATATATATATATATATATATATATATATATATATATATATATATATATTGTATATCTGTTATCTTGCTATAAATATATAATATAAAATATACAAAATATATAATATATACAGAAACTATTTAAAGTTTAAAAAAGGGGTGGGAAAAATAACAAGCATCGGCATTGTCTCGCTCCTTTTTGGTTTTTATATTTTATTTTATTGTTATGTTTTGTTCAAAATAAAAATAAAGAAAGAAATAATGCTGTATGCACCCTCAGTCTGAGGCGCTCTGTTGGAGCACCTGTCTCATTAAGCCCCCTACCCTAAAAAGCCCAGTCCGCTCTGATTGGTCAGCGTTTCCAGGTCTCCGCATCTGTGCTCTGCTCTGTCTGTCTCTGTACAGTCCGTCGCAGCCGGAAACTGACTGCAACGGAGTGTATAGTGCGACTTTATAGCGTAAATAATTACCAATAAAGACTTTTAAATCACAAACTACAGGACCGGACATGTTCCAGCATGATCTGAATTTAGGAATTAAAAAACAACATCTGCAACCAAAATTACAAGTTTCCCTGACGTTAGCAGAGGCGGGTCTAGAGGAGGGGCCTGAGGTAGCACCCGCCCCCCTGAAATATGATTGCCATCTTCCCAGCCCTTGTCACATGACCAATTAATGTTTCTGTGGTGACTATCCAAATTTTTGCCTTAAGAGCCCATAGAAAATATGTATTGTATTTAGATACACAATGTGTTGAAAATATTCAAATTAATAATAAATGTGATGTGTTTTGTTTGCCTGCCTAGAGCAGATGACCATATATGGAAACCCAGCCTGGTATGATGTCATAACATAAAAAACGGTTGAAACCAGAGTGTTCAGAACAGTGTTAAATCTGAGTTTTTGGCTCACAGTGATTTCTTTTAAATACATTTACCTCATTATTTGAAACTTTGACCACGTTTAACATGATCAACCAATATTGTAACGTTAAAGATATGACAGAAATTCAGAAAAGCATAATAGGTCTCCTTTAAGTAGGTTGTGAGTAGTACATTTCACTCCTCCACGCAGAGCTTTCGCTGTAGCCTCCGTAAGTGGCCTGATGTTTATACTTGTGCGCTGGTGTGTGCGTCGAGCCGGCATGTGTATGTGTGTGTGTGTGTGTGTGTGTGGGGAGTGGGTGATAGAGCGAGGGAGAAGTGAGAGAGTGAGGGCATTTAGCTTTGGAGTGAGTACCGACTCTAGAGTCATAGTGAGAGAAACAAAGTGTCCCCTGTGTTTTCTGACCAAGGTGGGAAATCTGTAGCAGGAAAAGTTAACACTCTCCTTGATTTAATGTTGTTTATGGAGAAGGAGAACATTTGGCCACAGTACAGATCTTTTAAAAGAGTGCTGGAGTATGGTCCACAGTCTGGGATCTGAAAAAAACACGCTTTGGCCTGTATTTCTTTAAATGTGCAATTGTGCAGTGGTCAGTCCGTCTGACTTCATCTTCGGTCAATAACATGTGCGACACGATTGATCTGGACATGTGCAAGGTGTTTTTTTAATGTATCATTGTTCATGGGCTGC
Source organism: Sander lucioperca (assembly GCF_008315115.2). Lineage (NCBI taxonomy): Eukaryota > Metazoa > Chordata > Actinopteri > Perciformes > Percidae > Sander > Sander lucioperca. The sequence continues at coordinate 16,360 of NC_050194.1, read as the reverse complement.
CTTCATCTTGGGCTGTTTTGTATGCCTATGTGTAAATGTGTGTGGATTTGGTGTCAGATCAGCGATTCTCAATGTCCGGTCTGTGCAGTGTTAACTACTGGAGTGCACCTGCTGCCAGTGACTTCAGCTCAGCAGCCTGTCTCTCCTCCTTCCTGCAGTGCACTAAAGCAGTAAAGGCAGTGAAGACTTTACTGCCCTTCCCGATCACACATCTCCGATAAGGTTTCTTCTTTATCTCAGCCACAAAAAACAGGATTTCCAAATCAAACGGATGTAGGAAACATCCTCCTTTAGCGATTTTTCCACATAATGACTACAGCTGTAACAATTCCAAATTTTACTCTACAATTATTATCTCAGAAATAATTGCGGTTAACAATATAATTGTCTCTTTCCGTCAACTTTAGATGAATATTTATTGACGTATTACTTTTTCAAACGATTAAAGTTTTGCTTTAAGTTTTGGTTATCACTGTTATGTAACCCATATAATAATAATTAATAATAATAAGGCAGGAAGTAAAACAAGACATGACATGGGAGAAACAGACACTACAAAATAAAACAGGAAACTGAAGCATAAAACATACACAAGGATGAAAATAGGGTAAAACGCAACAGAGAACACAGGAGAGAGTAACAGAAACAGAAACAGGGAATAAATGAAGACAATAAAACAGGAAAAACTAGAAGAAGAAGAAAAAAAATGCCTTTATTTAACCCGAGAGGGGAAATTCACAATTTTCACTCTGTTAGTACAGTTGCACACAGGCCTGAATTACAAACATGCTCAGGACCTATACATGCTAAACACACTAATAGAAAGAATCAGAGTGAGGGGTGCTGCTCCTTGGAGGAGTATCCCAAGCAGTTGGGGGTTCAGTGCCTTGCTCAAGAGCACCTTGGCAGTGCCCAGGAGGTGAACTGGCATCTCTCCAGCTACCAGTCCACAATCCGTACTTCGGTCCGTATGGGGACTTGAACCTGCGACTCTCCGGTTTCTAACCCAACTCCCTTTGGACCGAGCTACTGAGCTAGCACCACCCACAACTGAAAACCACAACCATGACATGTCCTGAAATACACACACACACACACACACACACACACACACACACACACACACACACACACACACACACACACACACACACATGCTCAGGTCCTATTCATGCACAAATAGAGAGATGTCAGAGTGAGAGGGCTGCGACTGCTGGACAGGCGCCCTGAGCAGTTGGGGGGATACGGTGCCTTGCTCAAGAGCACCTTGGCAGTGCCCAGGAGTAGGATTGGGCTCCGAGAACCGTTTCCTACTTGGAATCGTTCCAAAAATTACGATTCCATCGGAATTGTTTCTTTATTAAAATCATTTGGAGGATTTAGTTTCAAATCCGATCATCGGTTCCAAATTTAACATGCGCAAATTTTGGTTTCCATAGCAGCACTTGTAGTGTTGCAGCCTTGGAGCACAGTAAGCGGCGCTCTAGTCTGACTTTGTGTTACGCCCGGTAAAACTGCAAACAAAACCACCATCGTTGAATCAAAATAAAATGTTCCTTTTATTTGTGAAATAAGCATGTGACCCGTTTCAACTCCACCACTCAAAGAATCGGAATCAAGAATCGATAAGAACCGGAATCGAAAGGAAGAATTGGAATTGGAATCAGAATTGTTAAAAATTAAACGATGCCCAACCCCTACCTAGGAGGTGAACTAGCATCTCTCTAGCTACCAGTCCACACTCCGTACTTTGGTCCGTATGGGGACTTGAATCTGCGACCCTCCGGTTCTTAACCCAACCCCCTATGGATTTTTTTTTGTGCTTAAATTAACATAAAATCAACAGTTATCAATTGGTAATTACTAGGGCTGTCAAAATAACGCGTTAATTTCGATTAATTAATCTGAGAAAAAATAACGCGTTAAAAAAAATAACGCAGATTAACGCAGAATAATACATTCCATATTGAGGTTTGACCCGGAGCCGTTCTAGCCACCATTCCTGCCAACCCTGGCTACTGAAATCTGGTGCCACTGATATGTCTGCTCTTCTCTCTGGTGCTCTGAAGACGATACAGGCAACACAAACGCCGCTGCATGTGACGCTAGTTAACACTATACTTGACAGCAGCTAACGTTAGCCTACCGCTAGCTAGTTAACACTATACTCAACAGCAGCTACCGTTAGCCTACCGCTAGCTAGTTAACACTATACTCGACAGCAGCTAACGTTAGCCTACCGCTAGCTAGTAGCTGGATTAAACACGGTTACAATGCTGACAGCTAACGCTGAACGGTGTAAAGTGTGACTGTGTTTTACTGTAGAGGACTGTGACTCAACAGCGGGATGTAACAATCTGCAGCTGCCGAGCTGCTGTCGGAAAAACAACACAGACGGTGCGTTCAATGAAACTGGTAAAACTACAGCTTCGTGGTGCATTTGAAGTTATTGTAAATGTCCTTGGTGGTTGTTTTTGTCGTTCAACAGCAATTTACTAGTGAAATAAGTTATTGTTATTGTTATACATTATTATTAAATCATTTAATTTTGACCATATGGCCTTAGCAATAAACAAGCCGTTCTTTAATGTCACCAACTGTTGTTTAGTACCCTTTGTTTTCTTTTCTTTTTTTACTTTCTTAAAAAGTATGGGTTCAGGCACCGTTAATTATGTATGCGATTAAGTTTCGATTAATTAATCACAGAGTCTGTAATTAATTAGATACATTTTTTTAATCGATTGACAGCCCTAGTAATTACCAATAATCATCAACAGTCATATCACCTTAGGAACTTAAGTAAAGTCAGCAATTAATTGCGGTTAAACAAGGAATTGGCAATTATGTAAAAAAAATTGCGATTAGACAATTGTTATATTTGTTACAGGCCTAATAATGACAAATGACTTATGTAGAAACAGGCCCACATTTCTCCAGGTGCTGAGTTTCATTTTTTGTATTTCTCTTTGTAATATTTGGTCAGATGTGGCTATAACTTAATGAAGCCTCTCTGTCTCTCTGCCTTTCTTTTTTTTATGATGATCTGACCGTGAAATGAAGCTTAGGGGAGAGCTGGGACGATTGAAATGCGGGACGAATGAAACATTCCAGTTTTCTCTGAGTGCAATGATGATAGACAGACTTCCTTAGGTCAAAACATAGAGCATGTTAACCTCCTTCTATCAGCCAAATATCTTCCTGTGTTTTTCATTTAAAGGTTTGACTACATGCTTATTCAGTAGACCATTTAGTCTTCTCCACAATCCCAAATCCCAGTCATATTGCATGCTTGTTTACATGGAAAGCAAAACAGGCTATAATGACATATGTCTATGTCGGGACGATTGAAACAGCGGTTTCTGTAACTCCATGTATTTTAAGTAAATGCACAAATATCTGTGTTTATACAATAATTTATGGAGGTGAGACATGGAAAAGCAGTTTTAGAAAGATGAAACTATATTTGGGCCCACCAGGTAGGGGGTCGAGTTTTCCCATGTTATCCTATGGGGACTGACGGGCTGTGGGTCGTTAAGGGCATTTATTTGGATGTGCAATGGCCTAAACCACGTAAAAACCTAGTGAAACGACATTTTCCACAATAGAAACATGATATAAATGGGAAAACTTACTGTTCTAGCTATAAAAATGGCAGAATCATCCACAGTGCGTGCTTCATACACGCTTCACGATGACGGCAATGAGTTGTTAACAGACATTCACGAAGACGTATAGCCCAGCAACAATCTATCTAAAATAACACCTTTTGGGAGTACCTTTCATGATATGTAGTAAAATAATGAAGTTGTGGGAAGTTTATATGGCTTAAACTGTATGTTTCATTCGTCCCAGCATGCTGTTTCAATAGTCCCAACCAGGAGGGACGAATGAAACATTACGCATGTCCCACTTTTGCTGTAGGTTGCTAGTAACAAAATATTAGCTTTCAGTGCGATACGATCGCTTTGTAAATTACGTCCGGCTCTCCCCTACCGTAGATCTTTGATCAAACGCTTTATATTGTAACGCTAGTTATTGTTAGCGTTAACTATTAAGTCGTCGTTATTAAATATAAGTACTTTCGGGACGTGGGTAGAGTAAGAGCACGGAGACCGCTTCAACTGTGTAACTTGGTCCACTTTAATGACACTCTTCAAGCGTAGGACAACTCAAGACTCAACAAAACATGCTTCATCATCTCAACATCATATCCCTCCGCCAACATAACTGTTACTGAATTACAGGCAGGGTATAATATGTTAGATAAAAAATCAACATAAATGGCAAATGTAAACTTCCACAAACAGTCCCTTTTCAGTTATATAAGTGGGAGGGGGTTGCTCACAGCACGAGCCGCTGTGGTCTCCAACCCGTCCCGAACGAGTGGTGGAAGGGTCACCAGAATATGTCCCAACAGGTACTGTGGAAGCAGCGGCAGGCTGCTTCTGCTGTGGCTGGACTCGTGAGACCCGTCCTGACGGTCTCCGCAGCAGGGGAACAGAGGGGCAGGCAGGAGCAGAAGCCTGTCCAGGGTCAAGTGGTACAGAGTACACGGGGAGTGAACCAGACGATGATGTGTACCTGGGGAGAGTGTTCATATGCTGCTGAGGTACAAGTTGTTTCACTGGCAGCGAAGATGTTTCCAAACTAGACCGATAAGGCTTCAATCGATCATAGTGAACAACTTTTGGTCCAGCCTGAGAATGTCTCAAATTCAAGAGTTTGTATATGACTCCTTTGTCATCTGATGAGATGACTTTGTAAGGTCCAGTCCAGTTAGGGTCAAGTTTCTTTCTCTGTGTAGTGGGATCGTCCATCCATACCAGATCTCCACATTGATAAGGTTTGAACTTCGCATGTTTATTGAAGTAGTACTCACGCTTTAGTCTCTGCTCCTCACGATGACAGCGAACAGCCTGAAAAACTGTGTCAAGCCGTTTCACCAATTCTGAGCCATAGTTCTGTGGAGTCTGTGGTAGTATCGGCGTAGAGAGTGTCACACTAGCAGGAACACGAGGCTCTCTACCATGAGCCAGAAAATAAGGTGAGTATCCAGTACTAGAATGTGAAGTAGAGTTGAAGGAGAGAACCACTGCTGGCAAATAGTGGTCCCATTCACCGCCATTATCATGAATGAGTTTAGCCAACTGTCCCTTTAGAGTCCTGTTAAATCTCTCAGCCATCCCATTTCCACGGGGGTGGTATGGTGAGGTTTTTTTCTTGTTGATGTTCAGTCTCTGACATATTGTTTGAATTATTTCAGATTCATATTGTCGTCCCTGATCTGAAAACAGTTCTTCCGGGACACCATGTTCAGGAATGTATCTTTCACAAAGTAATTGTGCTACTGTAGTTGCTTTCTGATCTGACATAGGAAAAGCATTAACATACTTCGTAAAATGATCTTGCACTACAAGCACATACTTATGTCCCTGGGAAGTGAGTGGGAGCTCTGTGCATACAAACTGGAAAGGTCTTACTGCTTGTATGGATTGTAGGGGAGCTCTGTGTCGTGGGACAGGTTTTCTGTATGCTTCACATGTATGACACCTATCACAAAAATCATCTATATCCAACCTCATGCTCAGCCAGTAGCACATGGTTAGAGCTTTCTTGAATGTGCAATCAGCGCTATAATGACCAGAGCAGGGTGTGCCATAGAGAATGTTCATTGTCTCTGTAATAAGTGTGGTGGGAATCAACACTTGATACACAACTGGCTGTCCTGGTGCGATGTGAGCTTTACGACAGAGCATGTCATGACACAGTACGAGTTTAGGGAATTGCCACCAGAGTTTTCTTTGGATTTTCCCTTTTACCTGTCTAAGGTAAGGACGTTTGTGTTGCTGTACCCATTTGTACACTTCTGAGAGAATGGGGTCAGACAGTTGACTAGCTACAATGTCATTACCTTGACCAGAAAGTGTGTGTTGTAACAATTCCATACCTACATAGGTTGTCTGAACAATAGCAGAATCTAGTTCCGCACAGCAAACCTGATCCGTGGTGCTGATAATAGAAGAAGGCTGCACTGGCAGACTGTTCAACTGTGGAGTAGGAGAAGGAGTGTCTAGTTTGACAGGAGAGGAGCGGCGTTCCTGGGAAGGAGTCGCTGTATCCTTTGAGACCACTGGGTCCTGTGAGAGGGGAATCCGTGACATAGCGTCAGCATTAGTGTGTTTCTTTCCCTCCTTGTGTAGTATAGTCCACTGATACGGATCCAACTCCAAAGCCCAACGACCTCGTCGTCCTGTGGGGTCATGTGTGACATCCAGTTTCCGTAGAGTGAGGAGTGGACGGTGATCTGTGATGATTGTAAATGGATTAGAGCTCAAATAGTGTCTAAAGTGTCTAACAGACCAGACAACAGCCCATAGTTCTTTGTCATATGTGGACCATTTTTTCTCTGTGCGGGTCAAAACATGACTTGCATATGCTATAACCCGTTCATTCCCATTTTGAACCTGTGAGAGCACTGCGCCCACTGCATAGTTAGATGCATCTGTACTGAGAACGAATGGCTGATGAAAGTTGGGAAATGCCATTATTGGAGGGGATGTGAGTGCATCTTTTAATGTCTGAAAAGCAGTTGAGCACTCGTCGGTCCATTCAAATGGCACATGCTTTTGAGTGAGTCTGTGAAGAGGATGAGCAATGAATGCATACTTGTGTACAAAACGTCTATAATATGAGCACAATCCCAGAAATGCTCGTACCTCTGTGGGTGATCTTGGGACAGGCCACTCACCTACACGGTGGCTGTTGACTGGATCCAGTGTAAGTCCATCACGTGACACCACATGTCCCATATACTTGACTGCAGATTTGCAAAAGTCACATTTCCTTGGATTTAGTTTCAAACCTGCTTGTCTGAATGTGGTGAGAATGTCTGTCAGGTTTTGAAGATGATCGTCAAAGTCCCGCCCCATACAGATGATGTCATCGAGATAAATGACCCATGTTGTCCAGTGGAGACCTCTCAAAACAAGCTCCATTAGTCTCTGAAAAGTTGGTGGCGAGTTTTTCAGACCCATGGGCATTACTTTGAATTGGTAGAGACCATCACCTGTTGTAAATGCTGTTTTGGGCCTGTCTCTGGAATGCATCTCAACTTGCCAGTATCCACTTGACATGTCCATGGTGGAGAAAAACTGAGAGCCGGACAGTGCATCCAGACTATCATCGACCCTCGGGAGAGGATGTGCATCGGTGATGGTGACCAAGTTCAGTTTTCGAAAATCAACACAAAATCTGTATGTGCCATCTTTCTTTTTCACCATGACCACTGGGCTGGCCCAGGGGCTTGTACTGTCTTCAATCAGATCCTGAGCTTTAAGCTCTTCCACCTGACGGCGGATCTCTGCTTTCATTGAAGGAGAGGTACCATAGGCCCTTTGTGAGATGGGAGTGTCACAGGTAGTTGTGATTTTGTGTGTGACTAGGTTTGTCCTTCCAAAGTCAAATGGTTGCTGACTGAACACATCTGAGAATGAGTTTAAAGTGTCTTTCAATTTGTCATGTTGTGCACTCGTGAGATCAGGGTGTGAAATATCAGGCAGTACAGGTGGCTCGGACAGTGCACGTATCTGAATGTTGACATTACAGACAGAGCTTTCCATTACTGTGTATTCATCTTTGCTGCCATCGGATGCGGCATGAAATGTGCCTATTTGAGTGCCTGTACATGACTTCCTCACTGGAGGGATTAGCCACTTTCACATAGAGGGAACCTTGATCAGCTTTTGTCACAGTCCATACAAAACCAACCATTGACTGATTAGTGTAGTGTGGTTCAAATACACCTACATAGTCATGAGGTGTCAGTCCCTTAAGCGGTACATCAAGCTTAGCCGAGATGACCATCTCCGACATGGCTGGGAGTATAACTGTAGAAGATACTGTGACATCAGTTAATTTTGGGACATACTGGTGTGGGCTAACCAGTGGTACTACTTTGTCATCTACCATGAGGGACATGTTTCTGGTGTTTACAATAATGCTATTAGCAACCAGAAAATCCCAACCCAAAATCAGTGGTTTAGTACAGTTCCTGACAACTTGAAGGGCATGTGTCATCTGCTTGTGAGCAATATTTAAATTGACTGTAATTGAGCCAACAGAGTCCAGAGGGTCACCCGTGACACCAGTGAGAGGAACAAACTGTTTTTCAATGGGCTTTTTGTGGAGAGCATTTGTAGACATCCTAAAATCCTCACTGATAACTGAAATGTCCGCTCCGGTGTCAACAAAAGCATGTACAACAGTGTCCTCAATCACAACTGACACATATCTTTTTGACGCATCCACCACACATAAACTGTCTCTGGTAAAGTCAGTGGGTGGGACATGGGTCTCTATGGGCCTGGGGAAAGCTAGTAGCTGGCAATTGGCCCCCATTGTCAACTACTGGTAGTTTACCTTGTTTGAGCTGGTGTGAGAGGGAGAATGAAACCGTACATGTCCAGGACTTTGAGAGCGGTTAGAGGGATGTCTATCCTCATGACGGTCTGGAGAGCGGCCACGCTGTGTGTAGTCTCTGGGTGAAGGGCTGTAGCCACGTGCATGGCGCTCAGATGATCCAGAACGATTGTGTGAATCCCTTCTGTCATACCAGTCTCTTTCATGTCTTGAAGGTCTGTAGCTATCATGGGCTGAGTGTCGGTCACAGGAAGAATCTCTATCCACAAGTGTCAAACGTCCCATGATGCTTTGCGTCAAAAGTGGGCGCGACTTCCGCTTTTACTAGATGGAAGTAAACAAGCGGGAAGTGTTACTCATTCATTCATTTAGAAATTCATTCAGAAATACCGATGAAACTTGCTAATGATGTGGGAACACAACCATAACGAGCTTAAAAAGGGTGAAACATCAGTACCTTTACCCTCTGCGGTAGATGGTTGGGAGGATGACGTGAAGAAGTGGCCTCGTATCACTTACGGTAGCATTTTTAGCTATTTTGTTGCTTCAGTAGCCTGTGATGGTACAGCGATGAGCAATTTGAAAAGCTCAGAGGCGTATCGATATCTTCACAGTGATAAAGTCGGTCGGGTGTTGTTTAAAGATGTCGGAAACGAGCTCGTTTATCTAAAAGCGGACACTGAACCGAGCCAGAGCCTACATGTAGCACATCATAAGGCTTGGGTGCTAGCATCAGTGACAGGTGAAGTACAGACAGCAGGTTGCTCATGTATTGCAGGGCCAGGACGATCTTGTAGTCATGCAGCAGCACTTTTGTGGAAGGTCAGTAAAGTATGGACTATTAGGGGCATAGACATTGTTTATTGTATTGTGATATTAATAATAAATGTTACGTTACTAAACTGAAATGTTTACTGTGTCATTCATGTTCTGCATGTTGTTTCACTGTAGCCTTCAGTCAAATTCTTGAGTCTAAGATTGTAGGATGATGAGATTTAATTTCATTGGATTTAGGTCGAAAATGCAGTGAGGCAGGACAAGACAGGGATGGCAAGCACTGATGTGCAAAGAAAGTGGAATTCTGGTGTAAAGAAGAATGTAGGTCTGAAGAAGGATAAGCGCATTCATTTTAACCATCACAGACCTAGCCACATATATCCAGGCCCATCACTACGTTCAATGCAAGAATTAACAACCTCCCCACAACTTTTTAAGAACCATAGAGAGTTCATAGCCCACAGCAATTCATCCGTGATGGCCCCACTGTTTAAGCTCCAGACAAATGGTCTTCTTCAGTTGAGTTACAGAGCAGATGTAGACAGCAGCAAGGCAGGCCTCAGCAAACATGATCCAGCCCACAGTCTGTCATACTGAACACAGCACAACCCTCACCTGTCCAAAGTGCACCAAGTTTTATGAGGACTGCATCAAAGTGTCCCATGTACAAGCAGATACACTGATGGAAGAAACCAGGATGCAAAGTTCTTCAGTTATGGCATGATGCTAGAAAGCTGCGTATAACAGCCAGCACAGCAAAAAAAGTCCCAAAAAGGAGCACCACTGATCCCAGAAAATTTCTAAATGAGCATCTGTACCCAACTTTCACCGGCAATACAGCAACACAGCATGGCAAAGAAAATGAGATCAAGGTCATCACACTCATGGAGAGCAGAGGGCATACTGTGGAGTAGAGAGGCCTGGTTGTGCACCCTGACTATCCTTGGTTGGGAGCCAGTCCAGATGGGATCCTTGATTTAATACAGCTCCTTGAGATCAAGTGCCCCATCAAGAGTTGCATGTCACTGACAGAATTTCTGGGACGGCCAAATGGTGACATCAAAAGATTAGGTGATGAACAGTACCTGATCCTTCCCAAAGGAAAGGATGGATACTACCTGCAGGTAAATAAAATGTTTTCAAGTAGATTAGCTCTATTATTAGCCAAACAATGTTTTTTTATATCTATTTCAATGTTTGTTTTTTTCACCAACATGCACTAACAATCCTTATTTCAGACACAATTGACCATGATGTGTCTGGGCCTACAGAGCTGCAAGCTGGTCATCTGGACACCAAGTGAGGACATTGAAATGGACATTCCATTTGACAAAAACTACACAGATGCACAAGTTCAACAACTGCAGAATTTCTACTTTTCACACATGCTACCTAGATTGGCTGATGATTTTGCTGACAAGAAGATAAATCTCTGTCCAACATACCTGCAGATCTTTAATGAGTAGTTGAGGTAGGGTTTACACTGTATAATCAGTTTTATTGGTTGTATATTCTGAAGAAATATACCTACACAAAGACAGTGTAATGCTGTTTCACTAGTTTAAATAGAAAACAAAAGAATGTTTCAGTTCATTGACAGTTCCACTTTTATTGAAAGTTTTAAGGTGAAAGCCAGTTGTTTGAGCTGACAAAACAATTAAATATATTAAAGTTAACAAATAGTTACCTGTATAAACATTGTAAATACATTTTTGTAAATTAACTCAATTATATGAAATAACTTGTACATGTTAGTTAATTATAAGAATACATTGTGTCATTTGAATTTTTCTCTTCCACTTAGCGTTTCTACACATGACGTGACCTGCAGCACTCCCATAGACTGTTAATATTAAGCACTCCACACTCCACCGTTCTCTTAATACAGCCATGCACTCCACTTGAGGAGCAGTCGGCTCGGCAGCTCTCAAAATCTTTTAAACTGACCTTTGTCGATCAAAAAACAGACAGATTCAGCAACTGCATGGCCTATTTCTCTCTTAAAATGTTTTCAGAAACATGTTTTGGTGAACTATCTTCGTAAAATACGAGACCGTTTTCAGCAAACCAAACCATAAAACACTCATATTTCACAGTAGCAGCTAGATTCACCGATTATAATTCATAGCTTAAAAATACAATAGAAAAAAAATAATAAATAATTAAAACAAGGCATTGATCACCGATGGGTCGTCATGAGTAAAAACATGTTTTCCATTCAATTGATAAAGTGCCTTGGGCAATATTATATAGGGATCTCCTGAATTCATAAAACCAATTTTTATGGGTGGCTCAAACATGCCACCCATAAAAATTCCTGCATTCAAAAAGAATATGAACATTCAGTATGCTCCGCAAAATTATTGTTATTGTGTCTATTTGCTTGAAATAAGCTCCCCTCGCAGATTTACAAGTGCTGCACAGATCTTTAGTATTTTGTCAATTTTTGTGACAAAATGAATAGGCACAGTTTGTGAGAGGATCTTGTACACCTTAAGACGCCTGATAGCTCGCTCAATGTGTATGCGGACATTAGCAATGCGCCTTGTGCGAGTGACCTGCTCATTTGTCAGCTGGCTTTTCTTACGCGTAAAGGCTGGCGTGATCAAACGAATGTTCCGTTCCTCCAGCAAATCCCTGATGGTGAAGCCACGGTCCCCCATCACCTCATCTCCAGCACGCAGATGGTCGAGAAACCCAGAGTTCTGTGTGATGAATCTATCGTTACATTTGCCACCATAAGCTTCTGAAATGTACATAACAATTCCAGATGGAGCAGTTGCTACTAGGTACTTGACAGTATTGCTAGCATAGTAGTGACTGTAAGATTCAGTTCGTGAGTCTAGATTTTTAGCCTTCTGAAGGACACTTTCTGTGCAGTCAATTATGCATGTAGTGTTTGGAAAACTGTCCATAAAAGCCTTCGGCAAAGTGGCCTTTATTGTTTCACGAGGCAGCCATGGAATGAGATCCTGGGTGTGCTCAGCAATCACATCTATCCAGAATTTCAGTGTTTTACTGACTTGACCAGGTGACATTTTGAAGCGTTTTGCTAAATCCGCAATAACAAAGTTCTGTCTAAGCTTCATCAATGTCAACAGGATTTGGTCCTCTGCTGGCAGTGTTGATGATTTGGGGGAAAAATGTTGCAAGCAAGACACAAGTGTTTTAAATGCAAGTAGCGGAATCCCTGCAAACAGTCTGCATCATCTTTCAATGTTAACTCTGCAACAGGCAGCGAATCAGAAGACGGGGCAGTTGTCACACCACATGTGATAGTAGGTCCTTTGGAGTAGATGTGGTCCTCCATTGCTGGGTCTGACCACTGTGTTTGGGCATCATGGAAGGTCTGTGAAGTAGGGCCTGGCTCCCCAGAAACCTCCATCACATCAGGCTCATCTGCAGGGAATACATTACATATTTATGTTACAACATGAGATTTATAACTGCAGTAGTATCAGTTCAGGTATATGGAAAGTACATAAGGATTGACTTAAATTAAATGTACAAATTTGAACCACAGTATTTAAATAAATTGATATTCATGTTTAGATTGTGATATTTTTTGTGAATTACACAGAAAAGCATAACAAGAACTACTAACGTTACTACTTTTAAAAACATGAACGTGTCTGTGCCTTATTTGTTGCTGTTCTCAGACTTTTTTCCACTGCAAAATAAGCACTCTGGCTTAGTGACATCTAGACACAGAGTGCGTTTAATAATCTCAAAACAGATATTCTGTAAATGTTAACTAAAAGAGGGAACGAAATTAACACCTGCCACAGTGTGCCAAGTGCAGGATAAAACTTTGTGCTAGGTTAAAATATCAGGCCATCTGTCTACCACCATGGCAGACAGTTTTTCTTATATTAATTTTAAAGCATTTCAAGAACAGTTAAGGTATTTAAAAAAACTGTATACGGAAAACTAACAAGCTAACGTTAGTGGACCTACCTGTGACATGTCGAGTCCTGGGTCGGCGTCTCTTCTCCGGTGGCTTCTCGTAACCGAGAACAAGCGTTGGGTACGGGTTATCCTGTGTTGGCTTCTTGTCAACGAAGTGAAACGAGCACACAAACAGATGTTTGGGGGGCTCTTTTAGGTTTACGTTCTTAAGCCATGTTCGTTTTGGTTCATCTTCTTGTGGGAGGCGATGAAAACTGTACCACCGTTGGCATGGACACTCGGCTTTAGTTTTTGGCTTGCGTTCATAACACTCACGTTTAAGCCACTGACTTAATTTTGTGCGGTTATTTGTACAACCCCGAACAGCACATGTTGTCCCTGAGCTCCTTAACGACATCTCAACCACTTTACAATAATAGAAAACGATCCGAAAACACCTAAAATATACTTAGCCTCTTTGCTAATTAGCTGACTCACAACCGTTGGAATGCTACTTCCGCTGTCTCACCGGAAGTTTCACCCACATTCTTTTTTACATTAGTGCCCCCCGGAAACAGGTGGATAGTTGTTTCTGTCTGAGGAATAGTATCGGTTGCGGCCTCGTCCACCGTCAGGAGTAGGGCTTCGCTGATGAGGTCTGTAGTCTGATGAGCCACGCTGTGTGTCTTGTCGCTGGCGTTGAACCTCCAGTTGTAACTGTTCAACTCTTTCTGAAAGTGTCTCCAGTGTTCTCTGCATCCTCCGGAGATCATCTGAGGTGGCAGAGTGGACACCGAGAGCAGTGGAAGAGACAGGCAGGTGAGAGGGTCCCAAGGGAGGGACAGGAGGTGAGACTGTAGGTGTCTGAGAAAAATGTTGCAGAGTGTTTGGAGATGAAAAAACCCTGCTAGCATGATGAGCAGTCTCAATCTGTATTGCAAACTGAAGAGCGGCTTCCAGGGTCCTTAGTCCGTGCTCATGGCAACGCAGCTGAAGATATGGCTCAATACCAACAATTAAACGTCTGAATTTTTCTCCATCTTTAGCATTTTGTCCATATGTAGGAAAAGCTTCCTCCACCAGTCGGCAAATGTCAGCAGCAAACACTGGGAGGGCCTCACCAGGCAGGCGAGTGCGTGCATTGATGTAACTTTGAAATGTAACCAGATAAGCAGTCTGTCCAAAAACAGCTTTCAATTTGTCTTTAACTGCAGTATAGTCAGATTTTGTTGCGTCAGATAAGCTATCCCAGTAACTAAAAGCAGCACCACCCAGACGTGTGGGCAGCAGCTTAGCCAAACTGTCTTCATCATGAGTGGGAATAGCCTCTACCGACACTTCAAAACGTCGGCACCATTTTGAAAAGTCCTCTTTTCCATCTCCCATGAAAACATGAGGAAAATCTCCTTTACAATTATCCTGGGGCCTAGCCTGAGTGATGTTAGAGCCAGAAGGAAAGGGCAGTTCGTTCCAAAAGTTATCACTGGCCATAGTTAGTTATATCACATTAAACATGAAACCACATGGAAAAACACGATTCTTGAAAAGTAACGTTACGTACAAAGTTCAGGATTCAGATGTGGTTCCACAACTTAACTGTCTTAGCTTCAATCCGTGTTGAGGTCGTAGTATCCAGAGTAGGATGTGAACAACTTTTCGAGGCGCCGTCCCACGCAGACAAGTGCACAAGCAGAATTCCGGCATGAAAATCCACGGAGAGCAGAAAAAATAATATGTCCACTTCGCCAGTCTCTGTTACTCACAAGTGTTGTCCGTTGTTGCTATCTTGATGATTAAATGTCCGAAAGAGTCCGCCTTTTGTTGCACTCCACCAGCACACCGGCCGAGCCGCTAGCTTAACCTTGTTAGCTTTTAGCGAGAACAGCCTATGGCAAGGAGAAAAAAAACAACGTGCCGTCGTAGAACAGTTACTGTCGGTACACGATCCGTTCTGCCTGCACGATCCGTTCTGCACATGCGCAAGATAATACTGTTTTACGTATCCATACGACCTGCACGATCTGTTCCACGCTAGCCTATGGCTAGCCTCCACTGGGAAGCTAACGTTAGTTTAGCTAACAGCTAATTCGGCTAACCGCTAGCTGACAGCTAGATTCAGTCTAAAATAACGTTAACTCAAACGTAATGGGAAAAGCAGGCTACAGCTAAATTAAGACTTCACAGTAATAACAATAAAGACAAGTATTGAGTGATTGTATTTTAAATGAGCACAAGTAAAGTAGAACTGACAGCTGTTATATATGTTAGGTGTTTGTTATATATGTCAACGTTTATTTTCAAGTTTTATTTTGAGGGTCTTTTAAAGTTATTACATGCTGTCTCAGCTAGCAGTTAGCCGAATTAGCTGTTAGCTAAACTAACGTTAGCTTGCCTGTGGAGGCTAACGGCAGACCGCTACAATCAGCTAGCAGTTAGCCGAATTAGCTGTTAGCTAAACTAACGTTAGCTTGGCTGTCGACCGGAAGCGTGGAACAGATCGTGCAGTGTCGTAAAAAAATTGCAATAGATTTGCCTTTTAAAATGTCAATGACGTCATACACATATACGGCCAGAGATTCTGCTTTACGGCAAGCTTTGAGTCGCTTCCTTTTTTCTCTTGAGGCATCGACAACACAGCTGACAGGTTAGACTCTCCCTGTCAATACACGGGCTAGAAAGAGGTTTGCTAATGTTTTAAAGACCACGCCGAAATATTCACTCTGGCATTCTGGTTCTGCTTCGGATGCCGTCAAGCGGGATCTCCGATCGTAATCTGTCCTTCACTGACCAATCAGCATTCATTAGCAGAATGCTAGCGTGTTATGGGCAACAACGACTCAACCTGTAACAAATCGAAAGGACATAAGTACTCGTTCATTCAACTTTCGACCTATAATCCATGTTGAACTTGCAAAAACTACAATCCAATCTCGTCAGATCTCTCATCGACAATCATGCAAAAGAGACAAATTTAGCCATCTAGCTCCATAGGGTCCCATTCATTTTGCACTGGACCGTGATCACCCCCAGTGGAACTCTGGTGGAACTGCAACCAAAGTAGGTACAATGGGGCTTAATAGGGAGTGGAACGGCTTTCCGTAGACGGGCTTTGGGACAACTCAAGACTCAACAAAACATGCTTCATCATCTCAACATCATATCCCTCCGCCAACATAACTGTTACTGAATTACAGGCAGGGTATAACATGATAGATAGTGTGGTGTCTTAAATAGTAATGCTGTGATGCTGTATGAAGAGGAATCCGCCGACACTGAT
>NC_050193.1:29603992-29610596 GCF_008315115.2 Sander lucioperca | reverse complement strand
GGTGCCCTGCGACTCCTGACATTCAGGCGCTGAAGAACAGCTCACAGAGAAGGAGAGAAAAATCAGCACCTGAGGTAGTCTTTAAATAAAGAGACAAAGTAGCCACTCCAGGTCTTAAATCCAACTAATGCATGATGATCTGTTGCTTTGCGCAGCATGACTACGAGAAGAGCAGAGCCGACATGACCAGGAGAAACTCATCATTACTGCATGGTACACATGGTGAGTCTACCGAATCCATTAAAACAGAGCTGAAGCATTTCATGTTTTTTTTCCTTGTGTGTTTCTCTTGTAATGGAAAACAGTTGTACAAGCTTTTGTTATAAGCTCTCTGAAAAGAGTTTGAGTCTTCCTCAACACCAGGGTCAGCAATTTTGGGTATTTGGAATGTTGAAGTGATCTCTCGTCCCCATTCCACATGCCCTTTTTTACAGCCATTGGCTGGAGCACAGCCTGTTATTTTTGGTAGTTTCATTGACTTTTTCCTTCATCCCACTTCCGCGAAGACCTGCCACTCTGCCTCTGATTGGCTAGTACTCCTTGCCTTCTTCACAGAATGGCACAACGAAAACATAACTGCCTGAGCGGGCTTGGTGGTGGATGGCATGCTTAATGCTGATGTAGCACACTGATTAACAGGGCCACATTGAATCTGCAGACGCAGGTTTTTCTGCAGATTAAAGTGCTCACATTATGCTTTTTGCTTTTCCCTTTCCTTTATTGTGTTATATATCTTTTTGTGCATGTTATATGTTTACAAAGTGTAAAAGCCTAAAGTCCCCCCATAGTGACCTTACCATCTCCACAGAAAACACTGTTCACAAACTGCTCAAAACAGCTCTATTGTAGGTCCAGCCCTTTACTTTCCGAGACAACGTGTCCTTGGAACACACTTTAATGCTCACCTAGGCTGCTAGCATGGCACGCCCTCATACTCTGCTTCTGACTGCTAGTAGTCCTTACCTAGTACTGTCAGGGCACGCATCTACTCTGCTTCTGACTGCTAGTATTCCTTACTGGTACTGTCAGGGCACGCCCTCATACTCTGCTTCTGACTGGCTAGTAGTCCTTACCTATGTACTGTCAGCGCCCTCATACTCTGCTTCTGACTGGCTAGTAGTCCTTACCTAGCTACTGAGCATTGCACTCCCAACAAAGATGTTACGCAGTGAGAGGTCTCACTCTTGTAGCTAAAACAGAGAGCTCAACACACAGGGTGAAAAGAGACTGCAGCAATGTGTAGTACAACAAAAATATGTGTTTTTTTGAAATTAAACCATGTAAACCTATTCTGATATAACTTCTAATACGTTATGACCTGAAAATGAGCATAATATGAGCACTTAAATAAATTTAAAATAATTTACTATATCTCCACCCTGGCCTGAACGCCTCGTGATCCCCCAGTCAGACTGGTTAATGTGGCTCGGGGCCCCTGTGGAGCTGCTGCCGCCCGTGACCCCACCCTGGAGAAACGGAACGACTCCTAACTTAACACACTCTCCACCACGAGCAAAAAACAGTCCGCTAATTCCGCAGATTTTCATTCTCGATCACCGCTGAACACTGTAAACAAAATCCTCCGTATCCCTGGCCTGTCTGATTAATAGGAACATTTTAAATGCCACTTCATATCAAAACGTTTGCTGACCCCAGCGCTAACAGTTTTTTCTCACACACACACACACTGATTTCTGCCTTTTGTCTGTCAAAATTCTTCTGCTGGTTTACAAGTCGCTAAATGGTTTAGGGCCAAATAACCTTTCGGATTTACTTGTGAGCTATGAACCGCTAGAGGCCTCTGAGATCATCAGGGACAGGTCTGCTGTCATCCCCAAATCGGAACAAAAAGGGGGAACTGCGTTCAGTTTCTATGCTCCACGTATCTGGAACTAACTTCCGTAAACTGTGATCGGCACCTACCTCACTCCTTTAAATCAAGGCTGAAGACCTTTCTTTTCGTACTGCTTTGTTTAATTCATTGCACTGCACTGTATTTGGAATGTCATTCTTTTATTCCTGTATTAATCTGTTTTTGATTGTTTTAATTTGTATGAATTGCTTTTAATTTTGTATTAACTATTTTTAATTTTGTAAACTTGTATTCATTTCTAACTGTGTTTTAACCTCTTTCTCAGTATGGCGTTGCAATCAGAAAGTGTCTGGCGACGCTGGTCCTCGAACCAGCCATGTCCTTCCTCGCCCAGCAGCGCCAGTCCCACCAACTCCAGAGAGGCCTGACGCGACACCATCCCAGATGAGACGTCCGGCACCGGCAGCTGACCGCACAAACGCTGAGCGACGCATGGAGAAGACAAAGCCATCACATGACTCACATAACTCCCTGTGTCTTTGCTTAAAGCCTTTCCCTGGATCCCTGCACCTCAAGAGACATTTGTCATGCTGCTGCTGCCCCTGCTGTGCTCTTAATGGTACGAGAATGTTTATTTTTCTCCGTGGACCCCAGAGCGGAGAGATGTACTACTGTTAACTCCGCTGTAGATTAGATCCAGAGTGACTCACAGAAACGAAATGAAATGGCAGATGGAGTATCTCACCTTTTAAGGTGACTTTTCTCTCCTCCTCTAGCCTGTTTCTTTAAGGTCTGTTTTAATCTTTTTGTTTTTGTTTTTATGTTATAAGATGTGAACTAGTTGTGTTAAGTATACAGTTTAAATGTGGTAACGAGAGCGAGTTATTAGGGTTTTACAATTACACGGAAGTGCTAGAGAAGACTTAAAGCCACACAGGCTGTAGACGAAAACATGATCACATCCAACCGTTAGTACATTCTCCTTGGTCTTGTTCATTTTGGGATTTTCTCGTATTTTTTTGTGTCTTGTACCATATGTCCATATCATTTTTAAAGTGACTTTTTTGTTTTAATTTTGAGCCCCTCGAAAAGATGTCAATACCTGATGGTGTGTTCATAGCTGTAGTCTTTATCTTTCTCTTTTTGTATTCACTTGAATAATTTTCTCTAAACGTAATATTCATAATACATTAGTTCAAATTAAACATATACACCACAGCACTTTTCTTGTGGTGTCTTTAGTGCCTCGCAGAAGACAACTACTCTCTTGATGGATGAGAATGAAGAGACTCTCCTAAGAATACGTCACACTGCTGGCTCATTTTCATATGGCTGCTGATAATGTGACTCTGCGTATTTTTCTTAACGATCTCTAATATGAAATTGATTATAACTTAAGGATTTTTTATGTTGTTCATCTTTCATTTCCTTCTCCCGCTGTCCCAAGATTGAAACGGGTAGTAGTGTAGGGACCTAATTGCACTCACCACTTAGACTCTATACTGATGTAAAATAGCAATTAAAACCACCTAGTTAAGGCGCAAAATGACCCTAGGGTTTGATAACATATGATTACTGATCGACCGTTCGTCTTGGGACATGTTTTCATGCCTATCTAATGTGTTTGTAGCTTGAAACAAGCTAGCGCAACCGCTGATTATCACTTTCATGTTTTATTAAAAGACAGGCGTTCACGTATACAGGCGGGCGCTATCTTGGGACAACAGTCCCGACCATCGAACAACGAACTCCGTGCTTGAGCTGTTTTACTGGTTGTACGGCGTAGTCGTTCTGCTGGTCGTGACTGCTTTCCCAGATAGCGCCCACCTGTATACGTGAACGCTTCCTGTCTTTATAATCTTCTTTTATAAACTGTCTGTACACGTACAAATTCTCAATGCTTGGGTTCCATGTAGGGACCCTCATTATGCTCTGTTTAAGTGTGGTGCTATTTTGAGCCTTGTTAGTGGTGAACTCGAGATTTGTTTTTACTTTACCTCTGCCCCGCGACTAGCATATAAGATATTAGGTATTAGCTACAACTGTCACATTGGATTGGCATGAAAACGTATCCCAGAGAACAGTCGACTCGGTACCAACTTGTTATTAACCCCTAGGTACATTTTGCGGCGGAATTGTCCTTTAATCACAGACTGAAACCAACCCACTAACAATTGAGTCCGTCATGATGATAAACACTAATAATTATGATCAGCTGATGGCTGTTTTACCGCTGCTAGACCTCTTTACAGTTTACGTGAACTGAAGAATGGATTCTCATCAATACGCTGGATCTTTAGTTGTCCTGTTGACAGTAAGTCGAGGCGGTGTATACCTAATACGTCTGCCTTTTATTCACCACGGGTTCATTTTTCCTTGTCAACAGATGTCATTTTAGCCTTTCCCATATCAGAGACTACGTCTTTTATGGCTTGTGAATGTTTGCGCTATGACCAAATCCTTCTGTTGTGTTCACACTTTTCTACTGATTGTTTGTAGTTGATATTTATGGTGTTACGTCACTTTCTCTGCTGCACATTTGCATGGTGTGACGGGGTTTAACTTTAGGCTGTCACTGTTTGTATCCTAATTCTGGTCAGTAGGTTATAGTGTTACTTCACACACGGCATCCGAGCAAGTCAGCCATCTGTAGTCCTGTCTCAGCCATCTGTAGTCCTGTCTCAGCAATCTGTAGTCCTGTCTCAGCGATCTGTAGTTCTGTCTGTTCTACATTTGCACTACAAATAATGGGATCTTAAGATAAGAAGTGGTCTGGTGGGTGTGCTTTGCCATAGCTGTAATAATCCAGATTTGCCATACAATTAATTGTCTCAGAATAATTGTGATTAACTTATAATAGAGGTGCAACAGAATCGATTAGTTATCAACTATTAATTAATCGCCAACTACTTTGATAATCGATAATCGTGTTGAGTCATTTTTTTATTAAAAAAATCTGATTTCTCCTGATCAGCTTGTTAAAATGTGAATATCTTCTAGTTTCTTCCTCCTCTGTGACAGTAACGAAGATCTTTTGGAGTTGTGGACAAAACAATACATTAGAGGACATCACTAGGCTTTTTGGAACACCGATCCACATTTTTCACCTGTGTTTGACATTTTTATAGATCAAACAACTAATCGATTATCGAGAAAATAATCGCAATACTCGTTAGTTGCAGCCCTACATTAAATTGTCTCTTTCAGTCTAATTAAAAAATAGTATGTATTTTTTTGCAAACAAAGTTTTTCAATGATCCCTTGATACATATGTTGGCTATATAACCACTGTCTGTGGGGCGGCCTCTAGCTCACCTCGTGAGTGATGGCCCAGTGGATATACCATGCCTTTGGTGTGGGAGGGTGTCAATTCCCACTGAGATACATCAACCACTGTGTCCCCTGAGCACGGCACTTAACCCCTAGTTTGCTCCAGAGGTGTGCGACCTCTGATGTATAGCACGTAATATCTGTAAGTCGCTTTAGATAAAGCGTCAGCTAAATGTTATGTAATATATGTATGTAATGAGAGCGTTCGCCAGCCCATGTAGGGTTGAGTCGCTTTGCAGCGGCGTGGGTTTGAATCCAACCTGCTCCTTTGCTGCGTGTCGTCCCCCATCTCTCCTCCCCTTTCCCTGTCTATCCACTGTCACTATACGTATATAATAAGGCAAAAGCCCCCCAAAAAATCTTTAAAAAATAATAATAATAATAATAATAATCACTGTCAATGTATAACACAGGTTCACAGCCTAGGAAGTCAACCAAGCCCTTTTAAACTCTTTATATTTTCATAAAACATTGTTTCTAACTATATTTTATTTGTTCCTTTTCACACTTGTCACTTTTTCTTCTGCCCTTTTTTGATCCCAAGTTTTTTGTCACTTATGTTTTTTGTAGATTTCTTTCGTCGATGTTTTTTCGCTGCGTTTCTGAAGCTGTTCTGGATTTTTTGACACTTTTTTTTCAACGTCTTTTGTCATTTTTCTTTTTTTCAAATGCTATTAAATTCATGTAAACGCCCAATTCAATGAAAGTAGTGAACTGATCATTTATTTAACTCATGAGAGCGTTGTAGGGAACCATCCACGTTTATTTTCTTTGACAATTTGGTTGAAAGAAACCCACATTTCTGATATAGAAACTTTTAGAAATGGGTCCACATTTGACCCGAGGACGACAGGAGAATAGGCTGTGGTGTCAGTTTAGGGTCCCAGGGCCGCGGAGAGAGGTCTGTATTAGAAGAAAAAGTTTGGGAACCATTGCTCTAATAAATTTTGCCAAAATAGATTTTGTTCTCAACAATTTGGTGCTTTTAGAAAACATTTTATACATAATGTATTTTTAAGACCAAACCTCCCTGATCCCGTTGGAAGAATGATTTAAATCTCAATAATACTTAATTGAATTTGTATAGTGCTTTTCATGGACTCAAAGTCGCTTTACAGGAGGTTCAAAAACAAAACAGATCCGTGCACACTTCTTAAATCTTGTGTTTAAGTCACATGTGTCAAACTCAAGGCCCTCGGCCAGATCCGTCCCCTTGCAGATTAGATCCGCCCGAGAGAGAGAGACAGAGAGAGAACAGAGAGAGACAGAGAGAGAGACACAGAGAGAGAGAGACATGAGAGACATAGAGACGAGAGAGAGACCAGAAGAGACAGAGAGAGACAGAGAGAGAACACAGAGGAGAGAGACAGAGAGACAGAGAGCGACAGAGAGAGAGACACAGAAGAGACAGAGAGAAAGGACAAGAGAACAGAGAGACAGAGAGAGAAGAGAGACAGAGAG
>NC_050193.1:29578992-29598992 GCF_008315115.2 Sander lucioperca | reverse complement strand
GTTGCCTGTATTTACACTATTTTATGCACACATTGTGGCAATATGTAATATTTGTAGACCAGTGAAGTCAAGGGATGCTCCTCACTGATGATGGTGTCGCTGGTGGTGCGACGAGAGACTAAATGTAGACCTTCTACTCTGGTGTAGTCTCCTTCATTGACAGTCCAGCTGCAGGGGCTCCTATAACGGTTTCAGTCTTCTATCCCCTAACCCAGGTGGGGAAGCGCAGAGGTGGTGTGTTCCTAAAGACCGGCATGGTTGCGAAGAAGCAGAAAGACGACTCAGAAGTAAGTATGGTTAGTGGTGTAGAGCTGCAAAGATTGGTCGAACAGACAGACAGACAGATAGATAGATCTAGATAGACAGACAGACAGAGAGCCAGATAGATAGATAGACATATCTAGATAGACAGACAGACAGACAGACAGACATATCTAGACAGACAGACAGACATATCTAGATAGATAGATGGATAGATAGACAGACAGACAGACAGACAGACAGACATATCTAGACAGACAGACAGACATATCTAGACAGACAGACAGACATATCTAGATAGATAGATAGATAGACAGACAGACAGACAGACAGACAGACATATCTAGCTTTTTTGACAATTATCCTGACAAATTTTGTCACTTTTCTGGACGTTTTTGACATTTTTTTCCTACGTTTTTCAACCTTCTATTAGCAGTTTTTCTCTACATGCTATACAATTGAATAAAACACCCAAATTCAATAAAAGTAGTGAACTGATCATGTATTTAACTTGTGAAGAGCGTCGTACGGAACCATCCACATTATTTTGTTTTTAAATTTGGTTTAAAGAAACCCACATTTGTGATTATAGAAACTTTATGAAAATGGGTCAGATTTGACCCGAGGACGACAGGAGGGCTAACGACAATGAAAATAATCGTTAGTTGCCGCTCTATACTTTTTGTATGATAGAATGTGTAAATTGTGATCAGCCACAGTGGACACATAATGGGAATGCATGCACAGGGCATGGCCTTTTTTACACTTCTGAATTCACCGTTAATCATCCCCTTGTGCTTCCTCTCCTGCAGGCGGAGCCAGGCAAGAGCGATGCTTGGTCAAAGTACATGGCTGAGGTAAAAAAGTACAAAGCCCACCAGTGTGGTGACGACGATAAGACCCGGCCTCTGGTCAAGTAGGTCTCCGAAAGGCCGACGTGACGCGACAATGTTTTGAGGGGGCGACCATCTGGGAGAAGCTCCGGGAGGGCCGGCTAATCCTGACCTTCTCATACTGCCAGTTCAAGCTCCCCTTCACATCAAGTCTTTCACAAACTGCTTAGATTGACAGCCCTTTTCTCCTTTTTGTATTGTTTTCGTCTTGCTTTGGTATTTGTTGGACTCCGGTAATCTAAAGTCCGAAGGTGTTTCGTAGACCTGCCGTTCATTATTGGTCATTATTAAATGTTTTCACATTTTGTCATGTCTGGGTTAAGTTAGGTTTCATTAGTAGTTGGGTTTGATTTAATAGCCAAATCAAGGTGACAATTAAATCTACACTGCCCATTAATGTGTGGTGTTGTGCCTCTGTTTTATAAGCTCCTATTACAGTCGCTATCATAAGGCTCTGACTCACCAACCAGACGGCCGACCGTCGGCAGAAAAGTCAGTCGGGCTGATCAGTCTCCTCGAGCTCCAAAAAGTTCCTCAGAACACACTGAAGAGACGCCGACTTGAGCGTACGTTCTGTGCGTGTGCGAAACGTAATACGTCTCCATAACAGCAGGCGGCGCTAATCTGTATTGTCGCCCAAAAAAATGAAAACCGACAGCTGATTGGACGAACGCGCCCCGTGGGTCTGGCTGCTCCTGAATTTTACAGCCGACCATAATGGCGGCAAGTTCGGAATACGATCTCATATTGGACTAAAATAGTTCAACGAAACGTGTTTCTGAAAACATTTGAAGAGAGAAATAGGCCGTGCAGTTGCTGAATCTGTCTTCATTTCAGATCAACAAAGGTCAGTTTAAAAGATTTTCATCAGATTTTGAGAGACTCCAGTAACGCTCATCCCGCTCGTCATTTCCGGTAATTGGTCATTGAGTCTGATTTTTCTTTTTCTTCAATGCGTGAACAACCGAGGCAGATTTAATGCGCCTTTTTCGTCAATCTACATCGACATTTGTCACAATTATGAACTGGTGGGAGTTAGCCCTAGACACAGACGATAACATTAAACTTGACTAGGCCTACAACATGGAGAACAGTGATGGAGCAGGTCAATGGAGGGAGAGGGAGCTGTTAGACCTCATTATGGGGAGATACTTCAATTCAATCATAACTAGAAGGATCATACCGTAACCGTGTCCTCCTCAGCACCTGCTCATTAATGTTACAGCTGCCTTTTTTATTATTATTTTGGGCTTTTCCGCCTTTCATTTTGACAGGACAGCTAGGTGAGAGAAGGAAAGAGAGAGAGGGAAGACATGCAGGAAATCATCACAGGTCAGATTCTAACCCTGGATCTCTGCGTCAAGGCATAAACCTCTCAGTATATGTGCGCCTGATCTACCCACTGAGCCAACCCGGTCACACTTGCAGCTGCCATTGCACAAACATTTTGAAATAAAAGTGAAAATGCTGACGTCCTCCATCACCTCCCTAACTTTAGTGTAACAGTGTGCTGCGTCTGATGTCATTGTCATTGGTCTGTTGATCATGTGGGTCAGTTCACACTGGAATCTGATAGAGGCCACATTTTAAAAGGTCATGTGAACAGCCTAACAAAAAATCAGATCTGAGCAAAAAATCCAAATTAAGAATTAAGACTTGTGTTGCTCTCGGGTCACATTGACCCGTTTTTAAATTTTTGTTTTATATCAGAAAATATGGGACGTAGAAATAAGCGCTGAAAATGTGTAGAAGAAAAATTTAAAACGTTGGAAAACGCAAAAACAAATTGTGAAGAAAAAAAAAAAGGCGTCAAAAATGTCAGAAAAAAATGTGTTTTTTTCAAGGTTGACGGGAAGACAACACAAGGGTTAAGACCTGCAGCGTGAATGTAAAGTGGGATAGTTTGGATGTTTTGAAGGGTGCTTGTGTACGCTGCGTCTCCATAGTCGGTGGTTACTGACAGTAGATGCCGGTCGGCACGCCCCCAGTTTGTACCAACACGGAAACTAAGCAATGTACTGCTGCTGAACTTATTTTAGACACCTAAAGAAATGATATCAGTTTAAGTGTATGCTTTATTTATATTTCCAGCGCTTCACCGTGCTGTCAGACAGCCCTTTACGACGGGGAGCTGAAGCCGTTATCTCAGCTCTCTTCAACGCCACCAGACTCCTTTGATAAAAACATAAATTTCACCTCTCAGACACGGGAGCTGCTGCTCTACATCAGTTAGGTTGGGTTATGGTGCAGTCTGGACCATCACTGGGAAGGGCAGATTACACCTAACCATGTATCCAGCTAATTTAAATAGCTCAGGTATTATTATGACAGGTATGCTATGACTTTTTTATGACGTTTTCAACACACTATACCTACCAGAGATCTTCAACAGGGGGTCTGGGACCCCAAGAGAGTCCTCAGAGTTACTGCAGGGGGGACACCAAATTATTATCAATATATATATATATAAATATTTGAAAGTCTTTACAAATTATTAGCCTGTTTGTGAAAAAAAAGCATTGATAGGCTTACTGGCATATTTGATTAGCTTAGTATGCTATACTTAAACGTTATGTATGAAGGTATTCTATTGTCACGTACACATACATGTAGCCAAATTCATTCTCTGCTTTTAACCCATCCCTCAAGGGAGCAGTGGGCAGCCAATCACAGCGCCCGGGGACCAACTCCAGATCTGAGCCAGTGCCTTGCTCAAGGGCACTGACTGGAGGACCTAGTGCATGGGTTTTTGATGGTGGGGGAAACCCACGCAGACACGGGGAGAACATACAAACTCCACACAGAAAGGCCCGGAACAACCTGGATTCAAACCCAGAACCTTCTTGCTGTGAGGCCACAGTGCTAACCACTGGGCCCCAATATATGTAGTATATATGTAGTACATAGACGTAGTATATGTATATGTAGTAGGGGGTCCCTGATCCATCTCTCTCAGTTAAAAGGTCCTTAGAAAAAAAGAAAAAAACAGAAGACCCCGACACTATACTATTACTTTGTGACTTTTTTTACTTTTTTCGACATACTATACTATGATTTTTTATGATTTTTTTCGACATACTTTGACTTTTTTATCATTTTTTCAACATACTATACTATGACTTTTTTTTTTACTTTTTTCAACATACTATACACTGACTTTTTTAATACTTTTTTCGACATACTTTTTTCGACATACTATACTATGACTTTTTTAATACTTTTTTCGACATACTATACTATGACTTTTTTAATACTTTTTTCGACATACTATACTATGACTTTTTTAATACTTTTTTCGACATACTTTGACTTTTATAATTTTTTCAACATACTATACTATGACTTTTTTTTTTGATACTTTTTTCGACATACTATACTATGACTTTTTTATTTTTTAATACTTTTTTCGACATACTATACTATGATTTTTTTAATACTTTTTTCGACATACTATACTATGATTTTTTTTTTTTAATACTTTTTTCGACATACTATACTATGATTTTTTTTTTTTAATACTTTTTTCGACATACTATACTATGATATTTTTTTTTTAATACTTTTTTCGACATACTATACTATGACTTTTTTCGACATACTATACTATGACTTTTTTAATACTTTTTTCGACATGCTATACTATGACTTTTTAATACTTTTTTCGACATACTATACTATGACTTTTTTAATACTTTTTTTACATACTATACTATGACTTTTTAATACTTTTTTCGACATATTATACTATGACTTTTTTTTTTGATACTTTTTTCGACATACTATACTATGACTTTTTTAATACTTTTTTCGACATACTTTGACTTTTATAATTTTTTCGACATACTATACTATGACTTTCTTTTTTTACTTTTTTCGACATACTATAACACTGACTTTTTTAATACTTTTTTCGACATACTATACTATGACTTTTTTAATACTTTTTTCGACATACTATACTATGACTTTTTTAATACTTTTTTTACATACTATACTATGACTTTTTAATACTTTTTTCGACATATTATACTATGACTTTTTTTTTTGATACTTTTTTCGACATACTATACTATGACTTTTTTAATACTTTTTTCGACATACTTTGACTTTTATAATTTTTCGACATACTATACTATGACTTTCTTTTTTTACTTTTTTCGACATACTATAACACTGACTTTTTTAATACTTTTTTCGACATACTATACTATGACTTTTTTAATACTTTTTTCGACATATTATACTATGACTTTTTTTTTTGATACTTTTTTCGACATATTATACTATGACTTTTTTAATACTTTTTTCGACATACTATACTATGACTTTTTTAATACTTTTTTCGAAATACTATACTATGACTTTTTTAATACTTTTTTCGACATACTTTGACTTTTATAATTTTTTCAACATACTATACTACGACTTTTTTAATACTTTTCGACATACTATACTATGACTTTTTTTTTTAATACTTCTTTCGACATGCTATACTATGACTTTTTTAATACTTTTTTCGACATACTATACTATGACTTTTTTAATACTTTTTTCGACATACTATACTATGACTTTTTTAATACTTTTTTCGACATACTATACTATGACTTTTTTAATACTTTTTTCGACATACTATACTATGACTTTTTTAATACTTTTTTCGACATACTATACTATGACTTTTTTTAATACTTTTTTCGACATGCTATACTATGACTTTTTTCGACATACTATACTATGACTTTTTTAATACTTTTTTCGACATACTATACTATTTTTTTTTTTAATACTTTTTTCGACATGCTATACTATGACTTTTTTAATACTTTTTTCGACATACTATACTATGACTTTTTTAATACTTTTTTCGACATACTATACTATGACTTTTTTTTTTAAATATTTTTTTCGACATACTATACTATGATTTTTTTTTTTAATACTTTTTTCGACATACTATACTATGACTTTTTTAATACTTTTTTCGACATACTATACTATGACTTTTTTAATACTTTTTTCGACATACTATACTATGACTTTTTAATACTTTTTTCGACATACTATACTATGACTTTTTTTTTAATACTTTTTTCGACATACTATACTATGACTTTTTTAATACTTTTTTCGACATACTATACTATGACTTTTTAATACTTTTTTCGACATACTATACTATGACTTTTTTTTTTGATACTTTTTTCGACATACTATACTATGACTTTTTTAATACTTTTTTCGACATACTATACTATGACTTTTTTAATACTTTTTTCGACATACTATACTATGACTTTTTTAATACTTTTTTCGACATACTTTGACTTTTATAATTTTTTCAACATACTATACTATGACTTTTTTTTTGATACTTTTTTCGACATACTATACTATGACTTTTTATTTTTAATACTTTTTTCGACATACTATACTATGATTTTTTTAATACTTTTTTCGACATACTATACTATGATTTTTTTTTAATACTTTTTTCGACATACTATACTATGATTTTTTTTTTTTAATACTTTTTTCGACATACTATACTATGACTTTTTTTTTAATACTTTTTTCGACATACTATACTATGACTTTTTTATTTTTTAATACTTTTTTCGACATACTATACTATGATTTTTTTAATACTTTTTTCGACATACTATACTATGATTTTTTTTTTTTAATACTTTTTTCGACATACTATACTATGATTTTTTTTTTAATACTTTTTTCGACATACTATACTATGATTTTTTTTTTTTAATACTTTTTTCGACATACTATACTATGACTTTTTTCGACATACTATACTATGACTTTTTTAATACTTTTTTCGACATACTATACTATGACTTTTTTTTTTAATACTTTTTTCGACATACTATACTATGACTTTTTTAATACTTTTTTCGACATACTATACTATGACTTTTTAATACTTTTTTCGACATACTATACTATGACTTTTTTTTTTAATACTTTTTTCGACATACTATACTATGACTTTCTATGATTTTTTTCGACATACTATACCAGGGGTGGCGAACCTGTGGCTCTTGAGCTGTATGTGGCTCTTTGCCTGCTCCTTTGAGGCTCTTACTGTGTGGCTGGGAGCTGTGTTATTGGTGGATTTATTTAAAAAATTTTTTAACTTTTTGAAACATTTCAGA
This sequence comes from Sander lucioperca, assembly GCF_008315115.2. Taxonomy (NCBI): domain Eukaryota; kingdom Metazoa; phylum Chordata; class Actinopteri; order Perciformes; family Percidae; genus Sander; species Sander lucioperca. The sequence goes on along the minus strand of NC_050193.1, from coordinate 29,591,665 downwards.
TAAGTACAAAAAAATGGAATGCACTTGCCAATACATTTGCCAATTATTTTAAAATAAAAAATAATGCAGCAGAGTTTTGAGGACAAATTCTGCAACCTGAGGAAAAACAGCGGCCACAGATCACCTTCCTCGTTAACCCTTTCACTGCTGAATCAGACTGTTTGAAAGCCCCTTTAGTGACAAACGAGTGAAAGAGTCGCTTCGAGTGGCCACAACCGAGTTCTAGCAAGACCTGAAAAGGATTGTGGATAACAAAGACTGTCAGATTTCCCACTGAGTCAATCTAAGTAAGAAAAAAAAACTATGAAAACTGCTATGTATTATGACTGTCATCAGACCTGGAAGTCACTGTTGTAGTGTGGACGTGCATGTGTTGTGTGGCTTTTTGCTATGGTGCAGGTTTTTTTGTGGCTCTTTATGCTGAACTGGTTGGCCACCCCTGTACTATACTATGACTTTTTTAAATACTTTTTTCGACATACTATACTATGACTTTTTTAATACTTTTTTCGACATACTATTCTATGACTTTTTATGATTTTTTTCAACATACTTTGACTTTTATCATTTTTTCAACATACTATACTATGACTTTTTTAATACTTTTTCGACATACTATACTATGACTTTTTTTTTAAATACTTTTTTCGACATACTATACTATGACTTTTTTTTTTAATACTTTTTTCGACATACTATACTATCACTTTTTTAATACTTTTTTCGACATGCTATACTATGACTTTTTTAATACTTTTTTCGACATACTATACTATGACTTTTTTAATACTTTTTTCGACATACTATGCTATGACTTTTTTATGATTTTTTCAACAAACTATACAATGATTTTTTTTTAATGATTTTTTCGACATACTATACTATGACTTTTTTTGACATAATACACTGACTGTTTAGACATACTTTGACTTTATGATTTTTTTCAACATACTATACTATGACACTTTTGACATTTTTATGAATGACTATAATAATCTCAGTGAATCTGAAGTGAAGAAGTCTACGCACAAAGACACCCCAGTGTGCTGTATATCTTAGAGAGATGAGAGAAGGTTGGCTGTTCAGACCTGATGGGTCTCAGTGAGTGATGAGGTCTAACATACAGAGTGAAGAAGACCAACAGTACACTTAAACTGATATAGATTTCTACGGGGGTATGCTGGACAGCAGCACATTGCTTAGTTTCCGTGTCGGTACTCCCGCCTGCTTCTCCAAACTGGGGCCGTGCCGACCGCCACCTGCTGTAGCTAACACAGTAGACTAAGGAGAAGTAGCTCATACAGCCACAGTTCAAAAGATCCAAACTATACCTTTAAGCCTCACGTGTTCAGAGGAAACATGGTTTTTAATACGTGCATCAAATGACTTCATTGTGAAGGGAAAGATTTTAATTAAAAGTTTGAGTTCTGTACAGAAACAAATTAATTCAAGTACAATGAAAAAGTGTACAGCTCTTATTGAAGAAGAAAAAAGCTCATTCTATTCAGTTTACATTTCTTACAGGTATCAGTGATAATTACATTATGATAAAAACAGCACCAAATAGACACACTGACCATGCATCAAGAGAGGGACACATACAAAAGGCACACTTTCTCACACACACACACTCTCACACACACACACACTTTCTCACACACTTTCACGCACACGCATTCCTTCTCCCTGTCCACAGTGATATAGGTCTATGTTGTAAACATTGACAAACTGTATTCGTCATCATTATTTCATATCAATTTTATGAAGAATAGTATTTAAAAGTTATCAAATCCTTTAAAAAAACAAAGTTATATTTAACTGTGGTATTCATGATGAAACTTGAGCTGATCTTTTTGTTCACATCGAGTATCGTGAGTGTAACCCAGTCCTCCTTTCAGACCGCTGTTACGAGTGGTCGGTCCATCTGTCGCCCAGAGTCACATTCTCCATCATGATTTGTCCGAACACGAAGTCATTTCATTGGACGTTGGAGTGCAGCTGCATCATAGAGGCTTCCTCTTAGCGTCTCCTGCCTGGCTTTGACTGACATCTGGACAGGAATAATATATAATACGGTTTGAAATGTCAGTGAAAAGCATCAAAAGGAAAAAACATCACAGCGTTTTGACGACAAATAAAATGAGTACATAAAAAGGCATGCTGACACCAACGGACGAGCAGAGAACGGAACAACCCGAGACAGAAAACACCTTGAGAGGAGAAGAGGAAGGAAGGCGAGGGGGGGAAGGGAGGGAGTAAAATGGAGCAAGCTTCGAGGGGTGGGTGGAGGGAGGGAGGGAGGGTCAGATTTTACCTGAGAAAGCGAGCTGCAAGTGAGGAGGCAGAGCAACCTGAGACCCTGACTGGAGACTCTTATACAGATCTGAGGAGACAGGACAGGGGACACGAGAAACATGGGAGGGAGATACAGGGAGGAACAGAGGGACGCAAAACAGGGAGGAACGGAAGGAAGACGGAGGGAGAGAGCAGGGATGGTACAGAGGTGAAGGAGCGGTAATGACAGCCAATCAGAGGGAGGGGAGGAAGACAGAAGATTGAGGCCAGGTGGGGGGGGGGAGAGAAACAAATGCAGCATTGGCATCGTTTTGGTAGAAGTGCGGAAAAAACATTAAGGAAAGGATACATTTTGGGGAAATGAAGCAAACAAAATGGAATAATGTCAAACTGGAGGTAAAAAAAATAATCACAAGCTTACATCTGACACACAGTATGGGGATAAAACATGAATTTATAACATATAAACACAAAAACAAAACCTATACAGGAAAAACAGACGACAGCAAGGCAATGCCTGCCTAATGTGTAAAGAAATATATGAATATGTCACTTAAACTGACAATATTAGATTATATTTAGCACCTGACACCAGTTTTAAGTGTATGTGCTGTGCCGTATGGGGAGCATCCGTGTTTCTGGCCTGTGTGCATCACTCACTCTGCGTCAGCGTGGAGAACGCTGCGTTGCTACTGGCTGTAGAGCCGCTGGCTGCAGCGCCGGAGCCCGCGGTGCCAAGGGGAGGCAGGTTTAGCAGCGGGGGGAACTGGAAGGGCAGGGACACGGGCACCAGGCCCCCCAGCATCCCAAACCCCAGGGGGAGGGGCGAGGCTGAGCCCAGCAGGCTGCCGCCACCCGCCGTGGAGACCTGAGCAGACCCACACCCAAAATCAGACAGAACACGTTAACTATGTTCACTGTTGATTGAGTTTGACATACTATACTATGACTTTTGTTTATGATTTTTTCAACAAATTATACTATGACTTTATTTTTTTCAACATACTCTACTATGACTTTTTTATGATTTTTTCAACATACTAATTTTTCGACATACTATACTGTGACTTTTTATGATTTTTCGACATACTATACTGTGACTTTTATGATTTTTCGACATACTATACTGTGACTTTTTATGATTTTTCGACATACTATACTGTGACTTTTTATGATTTTTCGACATACTATACTGTGACTTTTTATGATTTTTCGACATACTATGACTTTTTTATGATTTTTTCAACATACTAATTTTTCGACATACTATACTGTGACTTTTATGATTTTTCGACATACTATACTGTGACTTTTTATGATTTTTCGACATACTATACTGTGACTTTTTATGATTTTTCGACATACTATGACTTTTTTATGATTTTTTCAACATACTAATTTTTCGACATACTATACTGTGACTTTTTATGATTTTTCGACATACTATACTGTGACTTTTTATGATTTTTCGACATACTATACTGTGACTTTTTATGATTTTTCGACATACTATGACTTTTTTAGGATTTTTTTCAACATACTGACTTTTTTATGATTTTTCAACATACTATACTATGACTTTTTTTATGATTTTTTCAACATACTATACTATGACTTTTTTTATGATTTTTTCAACATACTATACTATGACTTTTTATGATTTTTTCGACAAATTATACTATGACTTTATGATTTGACTGGTCATGTATTGTTGATTAGTCTGTCGATCATTTTCTTGATTAATGGATAAGTTGTAGCTCTGTAAAATGTCAAAATAATGTGGATCAGTGTTTCCCAAAAAGCCCAATGTCCTCAAATATCTTGTTCTGTCCACAACTCTAAGATATTCAGTTTACTGTCACAGAGGAGAGAAGAAACTAGAACATATTCATATTTAACAAGCTGGAATCAGAGAAGTTTTACTATGTTTTTCATAAAAAAATGACTCAAAATGTTAGATTATCAAAATAGTTGGCGATTAATTGAATAGTTGACGCCTAATGGATTCATCTTTGCAGCTGTAGTTTCTAAGCAAACACCTCTACCATGCTTTGTTCTGAGACAGTTTGATCAGTATTTCCAACTCTTTCCCATATTTGTGGCTTACAGGTCATCAAATCTGCCATATTTTGCTTTAAATGTCAGGTAACTGCAGTTTAAAAAACCCTTTCCTGTGTTTTTGGTTTGGCGCACAACTAGGCGGGCCAAAATGTATCGTGAACCCAAACTGATATACGGGCCGGATCTAAATCTGCAAGGGGCCGGATTTGGCCCGCGGGCCTTGAGTTTGACACGTGGATTAGGGCAAAAAAGTAGTTTGGATCAACCCAAGTATAAAGGATAAAGACACACCGATGTCCTCTCTCTGTGTGTTGCAGTTACCAAAATCCCTTCTCTTCGGGAAACAACAAATAACTTTGAGCTAGCGAGCTACACGCTAAAAATGTCAAGTTTTGAAGAAAATTTGGATGGTGCAACAAGTCAGACCGGCTCGGTTCTTTCAGGGAGTAATTGTAGAGATTTAGAAAGAATATGTTGAGGTCATTTCCTCTCTAACTGGGAGGTTTTGGGACTGATTGGTGGGACTGATTGGGACTGATTGGGATTGCTGTGGACGAAGTACACACGGAGATACACTGGTAAAATGAGGTTTAATAAACATAACGGCAGTACAAACCTGTGGCAACTGAGACGAGACAGATGACGATAGGACAGACGCAACTGGCTTGGCCCCCTGAGGTGTCCCGCCCCCCGTCCTCTGACGCTGGCCTGCGTTGGCGGAGGATATCGTGGGGGAGGCACTGGATCCTGAATGCTTGCTTATGGATATGGTGTTAATAAGGCTAGCGTTGGTGGTACTGTTGCTGTTGGGGGTCTTCTGGCTGCCTGACAGAGTGTAGCTGCCTTGCCCCGGCTTGGTCGCTCCTCCTTGGGCACCTGAGAACGGCAGGCGGAAGCCTGCTGGGCTTTTGGGAGAGTACTGGTGTAGGAGGGGGGTTGCCTGAGACCGGGGGCTTTGGGGGTTGAAGGGGGAGGCCGCGGTGGTGGTGATCACAGCGGGGTTGAGGGGCCGGGAGGTGAGTTTGACGATCGGTGGGATGCTGCTGTGGGTGGACTTGGTGAGCGTGGCGTGCATGGGGGTGATGAAGTTAGACTGCGGCTGGGGCTGAACTCCAGAGAGAGTCTGAGAGAGGGGGGAGGGCGAGGATTTACTCTGTGGGGTGTGGGGCAGGCGTGGCGTCTGGAAGGTTTTGGGGCTCATGTGTGGGGGGGGAAATGAGGGTGTGCGGCCGAGACTGAGGCGACGATGTGATGATGAGCGTGTCGCCACCGTTGGATTTGTTATTGCTGCCTTTGAGAAGGCTAGACGCGGGCGCGGAGCCCCCCGTCTTTGACCCTGGGGCCACGAGTGGAGACGCAGTGGGTGGTGGACGCGGTTTAGGCGGCGACGCCGAGGCCGGCATGTTGGCTTTAGCCACGCCCACAGCCAGAGTTCTCTGAGTGTTCAACACTGAGTGTCTGTGCGCCTGCACGGCGCCCTTAACGGCGCCCATCCCATCCACCCTGACCGAGGGCAGAGGAGCGGACGTGACGCAGAGAGGCCGGGACAGAGGGGTGGAGGGGGACGAAGAGGTAGAGCTGTAGTGAGGTGCGTTGGAGCTGGGATTGGAGCTGTTTTTTTGTTGCTGGATGAGCGGTGAGGCGTGGAGCGAAGACGGCTTGGAGGCGGCCTTGGGTCCGTCCGGGGATGGGGGGCTGTCTCCGTGCGCCAGGCCCTTGGCTGCGTTGCCGAGGATGGCGAGGGCCTTGGAGATGGAGTCCAGGGAGGAAGGGGTTAGATCCTCGTCGAGGGAATCCAGACAGATGGGCTCAGACGGCGACTGAGGCGGTCGCTTGGCAACCTGGGCACCAGGGGAGGGAGTGGCACCCGCTAAGGGTACGGACCGCTGAACCCACACGGCCTCCTGAAGAACAGAAAAACAACATTTACACAAACTGTAAACAGAATGCATTTAACATTTCCATGTCATTTTAAAAAGGACAGATTCACATGTTTTAGTCTATCTAATAACATTTCATTCAGACTTGTTAGTTAAGTGTAATCCACGGTACTCTCACGGCCATATCATGGAGAATCAAAGTGGATTTAAAGGACAATTCCAGCGCAAAATGTACCTAGGGGTTAATAACACATGATTACTGAGTCGACCGTTCTCTGGGATATGTTTTCATGCTAATCCAATGTGACCAGTTTTAGCCTTTAGTACCATTCATGTATACAGGCTGGTGCCATCTTGAGAAAGCAGTCACGACCAGTTGAACGACGAACGCCGTGTCACCAGTAACCAGTAACATAGCTCAATAGACGCATTAGATTAGCATGAGAACATATCCCAGAGAACGGTCGACTCTGTAATCATGTCATTAACCCCTAGGTTCATTTTGCGCCGGATTTGTCCTTTAAAGCCCAAGAAAATAATTATTTACTAAGTAATGTTACCTGAATTTAAGTGTTTGTACAATAATAACATAAAATGAATAAAATATGTGACACGTTTATGCTATGAAACTAAAAATAGAAAGTCAAGTCAATTCCTTTACTGAGCTAATGCTGCTACAAAATGCCCTCTTTTTGTTTCTTTGCTGAGCTGTGGAGGAGGAAGTGACTCGACTTTGACTGTGGGTTTCGTCCTCATCGTTCACACTGAAATTGTGTCAGGGAGGGGGTCTATGTCATGGCCAGTAAGGACAGGAGGAATGATTACAGAGAACCAATGTTCATATGGGCATGTGACTCTTCTTTAAAGACAGACTTGGAGAAAAGGTGAACCTGTCCTTTAATGTGCAGTTTGATGGCAGCTTTTAAGTTTGTGAAAGTCAAGATTGACGTCAGATGAGTGTCGGCGATACGATAATAACAATACAGCTATATCTTTATCAAAAAACATTTTAGGTTGATATAGAGGTCAATGCTAACCTTTGGCTTGGCCTTGGGAGTAGAGACCATCCTTTTATTTGCTCTGGAGGAAAAAACAGAGTGAGTGAGAACAAGTTCAGCAAGAGTTAGTTCTGAAGATATCGGTTAATAAAAAGACACATGACTCACCTGTAGCCTGTGTAGTGACCATGAGCTATATCGCTCTCTTTATACAGCATCCTGTGAACAGAAATAAACACGTCAATGTGCAATTTGACATAATTTGGGACCATTATTATTACCATGGGCAGCCGGCACAGCTCAAAGCCCGACCCAAGTGTCTTTGCTAGTTTAAGACCGACGCAGTTGTCAGTTTCCCGTCCAGCGCCCACGTCGTTTAAATAGGAAATGCACCTGCACCCATCTGTGGCCCATGCTGGTGTTACAGGGAGGTGTGTTCAGGTGCATTCTGGGCGTGCTGGTCTTACAGGGAGGTGTGTTCAGGTGCATTCTGGGCGTGCTGGTCTTACAGGGAGGTGTGTTCAGGTGCATTCTGGGCGTGCTGGTCTTACAGGGAGGTGTGTTCAGGTGCATTCTGGGCGTGCTGGTCTTACAGGGAGGTGTGTTCAGGTGCATTCTGGGCGTATTGCTATCTTGAGGCAGCGGGAGGTGATGGCACCATTGACCAACAAAAACCTGGTCTAAAGTCAATAAAGCAGCATTTCATTGTTATTTTAACAGAGCATTAGTAAAATGCTCCTAGGCTCGTGCACAGCGCGCACACACTATGCTTGTTACACACACAGGGACGCACAGCAGCACACACACACGCAGAAGATTACAAATTAAAATGTTATGGTGCAAATCCTCCATCATAACAGCAATGCTCCAAGGTCCAAACGCGCCTGGCTTTTAAAGGGAATGGGAGATGATCTCTGATTGGTTGATTGCATGTTACGCCCAAAACACCCCTCTGATTAATGAAGACACTAAGTACAACCCTTTAGAACCATGCACCCGGCACACGGACACTTTTTTCCTCCGTCAAACTAGCAAAAGTGGATTCGTACACGCCCTAAACACACCTGCACCAGGTGCTTTTTTTAAATTTAATTAAATTTTTTATTTAACCAGGTAAGCCGTTGAGAACAGGTTCTCATTTGCAACGGCGACCTGGCCAAGATAAGCATAAGCGTGCAAGATAACACACAGTTACACATTTAGTACAATACAGGAATACAGAATACAAAAGGCTACATAAAGTGCAGGTTAAGTAAGCATTACAAAGCCGGCGCAAAGTGAGGTGTAAGTAAGTTGAAGGATATGTGAAAGTGATATGGTGACAACACAATATACAAGAATAGACAGTCTATAACACTTCACGCCGTGCGCTTAGATCGTTAAAACAGGGCCCATATCTGTGTCTGAAAAGCAAGAGCAGATTATAAATAAATAACACTCAGGAAGCTTACAGACAAAACTTGCTAAGACGTCCACTGGGGACCAACTCCAATCATTAGATCTCAGTAGTATCATGTAGTTAGTTTTGTGCTGCACCTCAGCATTACAATGGTAGGGAAAACCCTTAGATCAATACAAGAAAGACTGATGCACAGGGAATTAACTACTCAGCTGGTAAGTAAGAGCAAATACAAGAGTACAAGACTGCTTTTTTTTTTTTTCTTCAAAAAACGGTGGCGTGTTCCTTTAAAGAATCTGATATTTAATTCAATTTTATTTATAGTATCAAATCATAAGGAGTTATCTCGAGAGACTTTACAGATAGAGTAGGTCTAGACCACACTATAATTTATAAAGTAAAGTCCCAACAATTCTAGTAATTCCCCCAATTTACTGTACTTAAGTATCAAAAGTAATTCTCTGATATTAAATGTACTTAAGTATTAGAAGTATGAACTTTATGGCCCAAGGTGTGTAACGTTATCTTCATCACCACCCTGTTCACCACTTTTTTTTGCCGCTTGGCAACAAACAGGCATCAGGTCACCAACTGGGATGGAGCGAGCATTATCTCGGCAATCTAGGAGCAATGAGTCTCCAAACCTGCTTTTTTCCCAGTGTAACAAATGTCTTCTGATTTCATTTTGTAGTAACGAGACACTAAGGGCGTTTTCACACCTGTAGTTGGTTTGCTTTGGTCTGAATCAGTTGGTGAGTTAGTAAACTTGGAGCGATTTGCCCTCGGTCGGTTTGGTTTGGTTTCACACCTGGAAAAATCCAAGCCTACCAAAATGCGTCATTATAAATCAGACAAGAACGTCCAGCCCTCTTATTGGTCGGATATGTCTGGGGGCGGGAGCAAGAAAGTAAATACAAGAAGAAGGTCCTGTGTTCTGGTCTAGTGGTCAAACCAGCTCATTTCATTAAAATTATCAGACATTGTTTCGCAAGAGACGTGACTACGTCTGCTCTGGTCACCGAGACTTCTCTCTGCTCCGCCGGCGTCTGTCTCCAACTTTAGCAGAAGCTGGTTTGACCACGGAGATACGAGTGACTGACGGGAAGCTTGACTGCAGTCTATTTCTGTGATAGAAACACTGCAAGCTGCTACAGTTAGCTGCTCTGCTGCATCGCACCTGACTACAGGAGACACTAGCTCAGACTGGAGGACACACCTGACTACAGGAGACATCAGCTCAGACTGCTGAACACACCTGACTACAGGAGACATCAGCTCAGACTGCTGAACACACCTGACTACAGGAGACATCAGCTCAGACTGCTGAACACACCTGACTACAGGAGACATCAGCTCAGACTGCTGAACACACCTGACTACAGGAGACATCAGCTCAGACTGCTGAACACACCTGACTACAGGTGATATTAACTCAGACTTGCGGAGTACGTATAGTTGGTGCGGTTCGAGTACAGATCACGTTCTCGCCACATACGAACCGCTCCAGAGTTGGATTGAAAGCGTACCGAGACCCCCTCTACAAGCAGGTCTCGGTACGCTTGTTTGGTCCGCTTTTGATGCGCACCAGAGTTTGATTGCCACGTTCTCACCTGCCCAAACGAACTGCACCAGCGGGGCAAACAAACTCTAGTTCGATTCAACCGAACTAAAGGCTGTCGGTGTGAAAACGCCCTAAGATGCTTATAGAGGGGAACGTAGTGGAGTAAAAGTAAAGGTTTCCGGAAATATAAATAACGAAGTAAAGTACAGATACATGCAAATTCTACATAAGTACAGTAGCGAAGTATTTGTACTTTGTTACATTACAACACTGGGTAACACTTTACTTGAGGTATCTACACTGAGCTGGCTTTTCTCCATAATTCCCCAGTAGATATGGACATGTTGGGCATCCTTAGAAAGGTGAGGAGCTGTAGTATGTGAATCAGCTTTCAAATTCAACGGGAAACCATATTTGGTCGTTTGGGGGCAGCGCAAAGTCAGGAACTTTAGCAACAGAATTGTCAAAATCTTGATTTGTTTGAGCTTACATTACATGTCATTTAGCTGATGCTTTTATCCAAAGCGACTTACAATTGCTATATATGTCAGAGGTAACACGTCTCTGGAGCAACTAGGGGTTAAGTTCCTTGCTCAGGGACACATTGGTTGATGTATCGCAGTGGGAATCGACCTTCATGTAAAGTGTAACCCGACACTGTTAGTAAGACACACACCTGGTCTGCATCCAGCCTTTGGGCCACAGAGGCTTGACTTCCGTCTCCAGGAAGGTTTTGAGTTTTTCTTCCCGAGCCAGCGTTCCCAGGTTCTCCTGCTGTAAGCAGCCCACCTTCACCCGCACCAGGTTGCACAGCAATAACCTGCAACGCACACACAATACACAATCCTAAATACTCCATCACAACAAGAGGAAAACTAAACATCAGGGCTGTTTTTCTTTTTTATCCTTTTCTTTTACTATTGACCGGTCGATAGGAAATCTACACGTTATTTCTATATTAATGCGTAACTCTCACCAAAATGCAACCTAGGGTCTTTTTGTGAATGTACCCGAGTCACACTTTAGTTTAAAAGCATATTTAGGACGGAAACGCCACTTTTAAGATTTACCGTATTCTCGTTTTTCGGTCAAATGGCCTTTTGAATGGGAGTGCTAGGAGCACTTTGATGCTAGCCTCAAAATATCTATTTTTAAAACACTAAGAAGACTCGACACAACATGAGACTTTGCTCCAAGTATCACCAGGAGCTCTACACCTTAACTCCACCGGTGACCAAGATATACTATAACCAGGGACTCTACACCTTAACGAAAGCTTTGACAACATTGTTTGTGTTCACAGAGTTTACTAAAAAGAAAGGTTTTAACAACTCACTGTAGCTCGTTTCTCCGCTCGCCGCCATCTTGCCAGTCAAAAAGACTCGATCTCTGAAGATGGAAAGCTCCTAAAGCTTAGTTCCATATAAATTAGAGGTGTTGAAATTAATCAAATAATCGATGCATCGAATCATGGACGTGGACGATGCTGCATCGATAATCGGCCGGGCCATAATCGATTATTTCTGTTTACAATTTAATGTATGCATAACAACCTTTCTGTTTACATATTCTGGTATGTTTTGCACATTCAGGAAGTGCCATGTGTTCAGTGCTGTAGTTTTATGTGTCCTATTTATTTAGTATCAGAGCGCTGCAGAATGTTTGGTTTTGGAGCTTGAAAAGCTATGAATTAAATATCCTATATGGCTTTAATAGAAAAATGTTTTTGACGCATGGTGATGAATCGAGATATCGAATCGCTGACATGATAATCGTAATCAAATCAGGAGATCAGTGACGATTCACACCTCTAATATAAATGCACGGATAATTTGTTGTTTTGTCGTTAATGAAAGCGTTTCCGTCCTAAATATGCTTTTAAACTAAAGTTTGACTCGGGTACATTGACAAAAAGGCCCTAGGTTGCATTTTGGCGAGAGTTATGCTTTTACTAAATCATCCACGGTGCATTCTACCTGGTAGTGTCCATCATAACGGGTTTTTTCCCCTAAGGCCTCTACATGTTTTTAATGCTTTCAAATGGTTGATGAGCGCTGCATATTTACGTGGTGCTACAGTCCGTCATAATTCAACTGTGGTGTACATTTGTTGCCACTCGCATATGAAATTAACCTCCGTTCCCTCGGTGAAACTGACCTGAGTTTGTCGTCCCAGACAAACTTCTTGCGAGGGCCCATCACCCTCTTCCCTGGCTTCTCCTCGTCATCGTCCTCCGACCCGTTCTTCTCTCCCTCCCCGGACTGCTGCCTGTGAACACACACATAAACATCGTATATATCACAGCACCTTAATGACGTGGACAGAAACCCGTTGGAAAAGCAGACCGATATGACAACTGTGATGAACTGCGAGCCACAGCGGACTCGACGAGTGTCCTTACTTTGCCACTTTAGCGATACAGTCCATGTTGTACCGAGCGATCTGCTCCGGCATCATGCTGCACACGGCCAGTTTCAGC
>NC_050193.1:29561492-29573992 GCF_008315115.2 Sander lucioperca | reverse complement strand
ATGCAGTACAACAAGTGTGGAACAATCATTGCACGATATATTTATTCAAACTGTTGTTTTTGTCACGAGTACTTTAGCACAGAACGCAAATATTACGCGGCGATAAAGCGATGTCATTTTCCCCCGAAATGAGGTCGTTTTTTTCTGAGCCTTCGCGACACGAATAAAGACATCAACCAATCACGTTGTGTTTATTGAGGATCATCATACAACAACACGGAGGCTGCTGTCTAGACTACAGACTGAAAAGACGGCAAACTTTATTACTTCTTTCAACCTTGACAAAGACAGCGTTTACCAGAGACTCTCTTTCCGTTCTTACCTTTCACAATAAAAGCCCTAGACATACGTTACACTGGCTTCCAGAGGGACTCAAATTCATTGAATATTTCGCTAAAAGGAAACTCAATAAATAGCTTACAGTAGCTTAGTGCTAGCTTTTACTGCTTCGGGGGGGAGGCAGGGCTAGAGTCACCGGAGCTAATCCACCGTCGGTCCACTCAGCAGCCGGGGAAATAAGACGCGGTACACCTCTGGTGGTTTTGAGGAGCTGCAGCATGTATTTGTGCTCAAACTCTAGCTACTGTACAATCACTTTACCGCTGTGAGCGTCACAACTAACTATATGACTTTACTTTTGAGCCATTTCATTGGCTACCAGTGAGTGACGCTGGAGGTAGCCAAAGTTGACTTCAGTGTGGACTCGTGTTGACAGGTTGACTGTCAGGTTTTGACTGTGGAAACATGGAAACGTGAGAACGAGAGACGGCGTTTGAGTTATTTCGTTTTGAGAAGAGTTTTGTCATAATGTAAAAATTACACGGATTGACATGTCCAACTTAAGTTGCAGCTGTTGGACATTTAGTTTGGTGACAAAAGGAGTTTTTTTGAAGCACGCCATCTACACCGGAGCCACGTGTACATTACCGACCCAAAAACAAATGTGTGTCAACAACTTTTCTTAGATCTATTATCTGCTCTGGCTTTTCCAACATTTTAGACACAGATATGGTTAATAATAACGGTCCAAATATAAAGTGAAACTGCATATTTTTAATTGAAAAACATAACATTTTCTTGAGGGAGGAGCTCTAAACCCACCGCCAAATATGTGCACCTTAGGGCTCCTGCACACTGACACGCACGTCTCAGGCGCGGCTCTAGCGTGCATGCTAGAAATAGGACCGACGCCTATTTTTCACGCGACACGCCAGCGTGTTGGAAGCATTTCCAGACAACATAGAACACGAAAAGATGTTTATATGTCATGTAGACACAAATACATTTAATAAATGACATTTTGATGTTTGAAAGTCTCGAGGTTTTGACATAAATGCAGATATAAATGTCATTTAAAAAAATAATAATAAATAATTATCGATTTTTAAATGTGTCAACACAGAAGGAAATATTCTGCAGCCTATTTAGCCGTCAATACTGCCGACGTTGTCTTTGCTGTAATCAGATCAGTATATATTTATGTTTATGTTTATGGAAACATCCGTGTGTCCAGACAAGGCTAGCAGCAGCAGCGCCGCGTCAAACACCTTTCTGGTGGAAAGACATAGAAAACACCACGTAACCGCCAGGCAACGGACACGCAACAGACACACAACAGACACGCCACGCAGCCGGCCTAAGTCTTCCACAAACAGAGAAAACACTGCAGAAGGTGCATTTATATGAACTAGGCTTTAGGAGCTTTCCATCTCTACTCTCCTCCCTGTTAAGTTGCATTCAGAAATCGTCTCTTTTTGACTGGCAAGATGGCGGCGGGCAGAAAAACCAGCAGCTACAGTGAGTTGTTAAAAACCTCTTTTTAGTAAACTCTGTGAACACAACCAATGTTCTCAATGCTGAGTTCATGTGTAGAGCCCCTGGTGATACTTGGAGCAAAGTTTCATGTTGTGTGGAGCCTTTTTAGTGGTTTAAAAATAGCTATTTTGATGTGATCATAGTAGTGTCCCTAGCTCTCCCGTGGGAAACTTACTGTTCAAATCTAAACGACAGAGCAATCTGCACATTTGACTCGTCACCTCACAGACTTGTGAAAAGAGAAAATGTCGTGTGCATGGCAAACGTCGGAGGAACAACACAACCCTGAGAGGAAACAATGAGGACAGATTAAAATGCTCACCCGGTCTTTGGTACTCTGATCTTCCTGGGTTTCTTGTCCTCCAGAATTCCATCTTGCTTTTTCCGTCGTTTTTTTATCACCCGTTCCTCGCCATCTTTCATCTTCTACAAAAACAAACGTGGCTTATTAAAAGGGTATGACAACAGTCGGTTTCAGAAACCTGATAGATTTGATTATGTAGTGTGTATAAAAACTACAGAGAAGCAAGAACCTACCTTGAAGCGATGATCATCCGCGCCACCGTTTTCCCCCTCAGAGTCGGACGCCGCTCTGAACTGCAGCGTGCCCGTGTTGATGTAGAAGCCGCCATGTTTTGTGGTGAGCGAGGCCGGGACCAGCTCGTCGTACTGCAGCCGGGAGAGAAGTATAATTACTGTTAGTTTCTTCTACTACTGCGCTGTGCGCCAACCTTTTACCATGGTTTAGAAAAACCAACAAAATGTTCCCAAAGTTTACTGCACGATACTTAAAGCGTAACTCTCGCCATAATGCAACCTAGGGTCTTTTTGTGAATGTACCCGAGTCAAACTTTCGTTTAAAAGCATATTTAGGACGGAAGCACCACTTTTAAGATGTACTGTATTTTCATTTTTTGGGTCAAATGGCCTTTTGAATGGGAGTGCTAGGGGCACTTTGATGCTAGCCTCAAAATATCTATTTTTAAACCACTAAGAAGGCTCGACACAACATGAGACTTTGCTCCAACTATCACCAGGAGCTCTACACCTTAACGAACGACTTGACAACATTGTTAGTGTTCACAGAGTTTTCTAAAAAGAAAGGTTTTAACAACTCACTGTAGCTCTTGTTCTTCCGGTCTCCGTCTATCGAGCCAGTCAGAAATAGTCGAGGGAGGAGAGTAAAGATGGAGAGCTCCTAAAGCTTAGTTCCATATAAATGCACGGATTATTCGTTGTTTTGTCGTTAGTGAAACACAATATTGACCTTGTAGTTGAAAAAGGAGCCTCGTATAAGAATGACATTTCCTCCTATGGAGTCCGTTCATTCACATTCGGAGATCACCTATTTTGGACTGGGAAAATGGCGGATAGTGTAAACAACAACTGCTAACGTGAGTTTCTGAAAACCTTTCTTTTTAGCAAACTCTGAACACAACCAATGTTGTCAAGTCTTTGGTTAAGGTGTAGAGCTCCTGGTGATACTTGGAGCAAAGTCTCATGTTGTGTCGAGCCTTCTTAGTGGTTTAAAAATAGATATTTTGAGGCTAGCATCAAAGTGCCCCTAGCTCTCCCATTCAAAAGGCCATTTGACCCAAAAACTAAAATACGGTAAATCTTAAAAGTGGCGTTTCCGTCCTAAATATGCTTTTAAACGAAAGTTTGACTCGGGTACATTCACAAAAAGACCATAGGTTGCATTTTGGTGAGAGTTACGTTTTAAAAGGAATACGCCGACTTATTGGGACTTTGTCTTATTCCCCGTATCCTCCAGAGTTAGATAAGTCCATACATACCCTTCTCATCTCCGTGCGTGGTGTAACTCTGTCTAACGCTCCCACCGCTAGCCTAGCTTAGCACAGATCCTGGAGGTAACCAACTCCATCTAGCCTAGCTTAGCACAGATCCTGGAGGTAACTGGCTCCATCTAGCCTAGCTTAGCACAGATCCTGGAGGTAACCGGCTCCATCTAGCCTAGCTTAGCACAGATCCTGGAGGTAACCGGCTCCATCTAGCCTAGCTTAGCACAGATCCTGGAGGTAACTGGCTCAATCTAGCCTAGCTTAGCACAGATCCTGGAGGTAACTGGCTCCATCTAGCCTACTGCTCCAATACGTGACAAAATAACACCAACATTTTCCTATTTACATGTTGTACAAGGTCACATGACACACAGCCATCTTCTAACTGTATACATACTGGGAACTATATTCTCAGAAGGCGAAGCACTGCTACTTCTGCTACTTGGGCGGAGTGATTAGCGCAGCACCTGAAAACCCCCGTTGTTACTCTCTGCTCCTCACCACGGGGCTTCTCAGGTACTGCGAGCAAATCACTCCGCCAAAGTAGCAGTGCTTGGCCTTCTGAGAATATAGTTCCCAGTATGTATACAGACAGACAGAGTTACAACACGCACGGAGATGAGAAGGGTATGTATGGACTTATCTAACTCTGGGGGATACGGGGAATAAGCTATAAGTCCCTATAAGTCGGCGTGTTCCTTTAACTTTATGCACTTCATCAGGGCATCTCTAAGTTAAATTTAAGACTTTCTAAGACGCTTTTAAAACCTCATAGGATGAAATTTAATGCCAACTTCACAGCCATATCATGGAAACTCTGTGTGGATTTTAAGCCAGAGAAAATAAGTATTTACCAAGTTAACGTTACCTGAATTAAAAAAAAAAAAAAACATTTTATTGATATTAAACATATTATTTATACTCATGTTCATATTTAACACAGAATTTCTTTATGAAGTGTGTTTGTACTTTACTAACAGCCGTAAAGTCTAGGCGATTTCTGGCTATTAAGAAATATATATAAACGACAAAATGTAAGTAATAAATAACGTGATGACTGCGTGTGCTTTGGTGAAAAGGGAACTCACGGCTTCTGAATTGTCTATGAAAGGGTCCGTCTCATCGTAACCGTAGCCGATGTCAATCAGATCCTGCATCCTGTCCTTTTTCTTCTTCTTCGGGACACCGCCCTGCAGACAGAGGGAACACACACGACCATTTCAAATATATAATATACACACACACACAGCGTTTCACTACCTTTGTGGGGACCCGTCATTGACATAATGCATTCTCTAGCCCCTTACCCTAACCTTAACCATCACAACTAAAGGCCTAACCTTAACCCTTACCCTCATCCTAACCATAACCTAATTCTAACCCTAAAACCAAGTCTTAACCCTCAAACAGACCTTTAAAGTTGTGGGGTCCAGCATGTTGGCCCCACAAAGCTGTCGGGACCCCACAAGTAAACTGGACTCCCGGTTTTTGGACCCCACGAATATAGTGAAAAACACACACACACACACACACACACACACACACACACACACACTAAGGCTGTAACGATGCATGTATCAACTCTAACACTCACATATTTGTTCTCAAACTTCTTGGCCAGCTCTTCTACCTCCCGTCGCTCCCGGTCGTCGTCAGCAAAGGGGTCGCTGGGGTCCAGAGGGGGGGCCAGGCCTTTAGGGACTGTTGAACCTGCTGCATGCTTTACCTGAGAGGGGGGGGGGGGGGGGTAAAATGGCAAAGGAATGAAATGGGAGGAAGTAGGGCTGGGTTAAAGGAATCGATTCTCAATCAGTTAAAAATGATATCTTTGTCAGAATGATCAGTTATCGATTGATAAAAATCCAGAAATGGATCTTTTAGTACAAGCCTTTTCCCCAAGGATTTTTAGGTAAAAAGGACTTTAGGGATCAATTATTAATGTAAACATCCTGGTGAATTATAAACATATCTGAGGGTCGCTTCTCGCTTGCACAATGTACAGCAGAAGTTTCCTGAGAATATTTTATATCCAAGCTGAATGTGTAACTGAAATGTTCCTAACCTCATTGATATCGGCTCGGAAATGTAATCGGTTCGGGACTTGTGAATGGGAATTTGCTAGCCTGTGAAAACCCTGACCAACTTCCGGTAACTTTGAGATTTGCTCTGAAAGTCCGTCTGGCCAAGAGCCCATTCAAGCCCATTTCCAATGTTTCCAAATCGAGGCACCAATCACAACCGTTGAGGCGGGCTTTACACGATGACGATAGCGCAGCGACGGCGAGCAGCTTCTTGTTTACATTCAACATGACGGCCACTGAAGCGCAGCAACCCGTTGATGCCGCTGTCGCTGCTACGTCACCCGGATCGTTGCTCTGATTGGTTGAAGGGCTATCCAATTGCGTACAGAGGCGTTTGAGCGGCGTTCGTTGGTGACGCCCCTTTGGAAATGAGCTGTGAATGAAGCTTCCCCAGACCCCCCCCTCTCAGTTACAGCTGAGAAGGGTCTGGTGTCAACCAGGCTAGGGATTTGCGATACCCAGCCCTATTGTTTATTGGCTCACTGCCTTATTATCTCACATGTGCACAATTAACAACTTATGGCGCTTTTCCATTACATGGTACCTGCTCGACTCGCCTCGACTCTACTCTCCAAGTCCCTGGTACCTGCTAACAGGTACTTTTTTTAGTACCTCCTCAGTCGAGGTTCCCAGCAAGCTGAGGCGAGCCGAAAAGGTGACGTGAAAGCGACAGAGGGGGGTGTCCTGAACAAACCCGCTATTTTTAAACAGTTTAGCCAGCTGTGTTTTTTTGCTGCCTCCAGCTTCTTTAGAAACTAAATGTGTCTTCTGGCAACAACACACACCTTCCACGTTCTGTGTCGCGTTAGGTCACGGTAGTTTACAGCGGCGCCACTTGTTTTACAGTTCTGCGGAGGCTCCGGCAGAGCTAACGCCATAGCCTACGTACACACACACATGCTGGCTCGACGCACACACCAGCGCACAAGTATAAACATCAGGCCACTTACACAGGCTACAGAGAAAGCTCTGTGTGGAGCCTCCACAGAACTGTAAAACAAACTCATACAAGCTCATAGCTCAAGTTATACTTGTGTGCTGGTGTGTGCGTCGAGCCGACAGCCACACTGAGGCGGGACTAAAATCTGCAATGGAAAACAGACGCACAGTGTGTCGAGTAGAGTCGAGCAGGTACCATGTAATGGAAAAACGCCATTATTTAAGTGACATCTCGGCCTCAGGGATGCCAGGTAAGGCCCCTCCCGTTCTCCTGAGACAGGTAGGAAAGATTGTTGTACCACCTCAGACCTCAGGTGGTCTGGGACAGGTCTGCTTTCTGTCCCCAGAGTCACAACTAAACAGGTGGCGGGAGCAGTGTTCAGGTTTTATGCTCCACATATCTGGAATAAACTCCCAGAAAACTGCAGGTCTGCCGCAGCTCTTTTAAATCAAGGCTGAAGACCTTTCTTTTTAATGCTGCCTTTCTTTAAATAATTGTTCATTTCTTATACTGCACTGTAACTTTTATTCTTGTATTTTATCTGTTTTAGATTTTTTTTTGGTTGTTTTTAACTGCTCTTTGGGGTTTATTGTAAAGAACTTCTGAATTGCCCTGTTGCTGTGTTAGAATATTTACATTATCAAAAAGGATAGACAGAACCACTGAAGTTATAATAAAGTTTTGTTCACTTGCAAGTAGAGTCAGTTTACAGTACTCACAGCACAAGTACAGAAAGTGACTAACGTAAGCCTCAAACAGTAGCTTATTTATTTGTGAAATACAATCATAACAGAATTTGATGTCATCAATTGTCCATCTTGTCAGTTTAGATGTTGTCTCCTCTATCTGGTCAGACTCAATGGCGTCCCCTTTATCTGGTTAGAGAGATGTATGTTCTGTCCTCGAGCTCCGGTCAAGATAGACAATGACTCCATGTTATCTTGTGTGAACAATAGGGGTGGTACGGTTCATGAAAAAACATGCAAAACGCTCGATTTGCATGTCTGGGTTCGGAGCGTGTGTGTCGCACGGTTCGTCAGTACACTGTTAATGTGCACTAACCACTTACTGCCGTAGTGCCCACATAACATGGAGTCAAGATAGACAATGACTCCATGTTATCTTGTGTGAACAAGTAGTGTTATGTTTTCTTATGCAAAAATAGTTTAATTTAACAGAGAGAGAGAGAAGGCAGGAGGCTGCAGTCCATCAGGACTAAAACCTCACGCCAAAACAACAGTTTCTTCCTGGCTGCAGCTGGACTCATCAACATGTCCCGGGACCCCCACTGGCAGACTCTAAATCCCCTCCAACAGTCACTACACAGTACATTAACATCCATCCTGGGCTCTCTTATCCCTGACCACTGGCATATTATATAAATTGTGAACTTTTGCACAACCACACTGCCTTCTTTTCCTTCCTAAAACGGTTATATTGTACACACGTTATAGTCTTTGACATATTTTTAGTGCAATATTTCTATTCTATTGTTACTATATTTGTGTTTTTGACTGTTGCACTTATTTGCTCTATGGTTTATTCCCTTTTTTACATGTTTATTGTAAGCACCAAACACACCAAGGCAAGTGAAAAACTTACTTTGGCAATACATCTCATTCTGATTCACATCGTGGTGTCTACTGTGTGTCTCTACTCTCTACTAACCTGTCCAGACTTTGGCCCAGGGTTATGTATATACTTTACACCCCACTCCATGTGTACTTGTCTTGATATTATGTCGTATTTGTATATTTGTATGTTTTTATATTATGTTGATATGTGCCTATATGTATGCTGTTGTCTCTATTGTATAGTATGTGCCTATATTACTATTTGTCTATTGAATGTTTACAACTACATGCCTATTTGTTGAATAATGCAAATAGACAGTTAACACCTACCGAAGTCAAATTCCTTGTGTATGTATGTGAGTACACTTGGCCAATAAAAACTGATTCTGATAATAAATAAATAAATATTGCGCAAAATAATAACAGTTATTCACTGGCTAACTGGCTTGTTAACACCACTAGTGCACAACATATTTGAGAGTGACATCACAGCCTCACCAAGCAAACAATGAATGCAGCACTTGTGAAGTGATGCCAGGTTAGGCCGCTCCTGTTCACATCATGGTGCCTGCTGTGTGTCTCCTCTCTCCTAACTAACCTGAGTGAGAGTTGTGTTGACCAGCTCGCCGTAGTTGAACTCGGAGGACCCCCGATCATTCGGCTCGGCTAGCGGGAGGTTGAGGCGGACGGTTGGCTTCCCATCCTCCGTCTCGGCATCGCCTCCTTTCGGGTTAACGTTCCCAAACAAGCCGCCGTTGCCGCCGCTGCTGCCGCCACCACCTCCTGACCCGACCGCCGCGGCACTTCCACCTCCATCTTTCCCAAAAGTGAGGTCGACCACGGCCTCGTCTTCGCGGCGACGTTTCTTGCTGGACTCCGAGCTCGGCGGCGAGGTGCTGAAGGATGAGATGGTGATGAACGGCACTTTCCTCGGCTCTGCCATTTGTTTTTACGTTCTACGTACCAACGGCTGTGCACGCGAAACGGGCAGCTAGCTAAGCCTGGAGATGGTCGACAAGTGGAGCTAGCTAGTAGCTCTGCTAGCTAGCTATCTTCCTCAGAATGAGTGCGCGACGACTTTTATCTCCTTTCAGCCCGTATTAATCCATATAGTATTATCCCTGGCAGAGCCCCCGTCCCCTACGAAGGACTTAAACAGTGAGAAATAGCTGTTTTAAGCGCTTCCATGTAGCCGATGTTAGCTACCGCAAGGAGGATTCTGAAGTAGCCATCTTGATCATTATTATCATTATTCAGTGGCTGGGCGTGCGTATGAAAAGAAAGCGGAAGCCGGGGAGGAACAGGGGACAGCGTTCGTCCAATGGCTGAGCTGGAACACGCCCACCTGACACACACGCGCGAATGTGGAGGAGATGATTGTTCTTTACAGGCGGGATGTCTGGACCCGTGAACGCATCTCTACTGTTTACTACAGTTAGGAATTAGACGTGTGATGTGTTTTTTCCCCTTGTAAAATCCGGAAAAGACGCATTACATTCCCCACCTTAAGATAAAGAGCTGCGCTTCAAAAGTACGAGTGAACTTCAACTTTGTAATGAACTACGAGGACAAATACAAAGAATTTAAATCCGGCTTATTGTTGACTTTTCGTTTATCTGTACTACACTGACCACAGATTCTGTTCAAAGTATACTTTATTATCCCAGAGTTGGGAAATTAGTTTGGTCAAAGTGCAGCACATTTAGACCAGGGTTCAAATTAGCACCATTTACCAGCCAAATGCTGGTAAAATATGCAAGTGGCTGGTAGATTTGCTTCAGTCAACAGCCAAAAAAACAATGGTACTCTATTAAAGTGGCTGGTCAAATTTGAACATTCACTAGCCATTTGGCTGGTGGACGAAAAAGTTAATTTTGAACCCTGATTTAGACCTTGTGTGGTGTTTAGGTCTGTGGGACCCGTTTTCAATGTTTGCTAAAAGAAGAATTATGCTATTTATTATTTCTTCTAACTCAAACTCATTGGCCTTGGCTTATTTTCAATGACTGCACACGGTACACCCCCCCTACACATTTATTTTATTGGTTTATTTGATAGGGACCGTGCATATTTATGAACATTATTGTATAAAAACAGCATGTAAATATGCCAGAATTAGTTAAAATAACTACTTTCCATCTGCAGTCCCTAGGCAGGTAACATAGGACTAACAGAGACAACCAGCAGTCATCCACTATACATTAAAAAGGTAAACATAAAAGTGACACTGACAAAACAAAAATACATGATGCATGATACATGACAAGACCTTATTCATCCACCTCTATACCGCATTCAATTTACCAGTGAAAGTGTCTGGGTAAAGAAATGTGTGACTGTTAAAAGTGAGTGCATCTCTATTACATATGAGGTGTTTAAGTGTATTTAAATGTAGGTGCTATGAAACTATTTAGTCTTTCTGCACCTGCTATTCCCACAAAGTTACACAATTATTACATTTCAAGCTCTTTCACCTCATTCTAAGAAATAAGCACCAATAATGATCAAAAATCTTGTTTCTAATTTTTTTTTTTTTTTACCTTTTTTATGATTGAATTTCCTTGTTATCTCACAAAAACGAAAATGATCATATGATCATAAATGTGATCTCACAGGGGTAAATGGCAAATATGAACCATAAAGGATGTACATATCATTGGTTATTGAGCTAAAGTGAACATCTGTTAAGTATTTTTACATAAATTGTTATGGCTGTATTGATTTAAAAGCCTAATAATGTGACCTGGGAACATTGGCTGTGTAACAGAAATATGATCACACCACACAAGGGTTAAGACACACAGGCATATATGTAGGTACCCCCCCCCATTAAGGAATACATAGTTAGGTATGAACATACCTCACAGCCTTCCCCCACTTACACTTCAGTCAATCAATCAATCAATCAATCAATCAGTAGCAGGCTTGAAACACACAGGCCTAAGGCAACAATCCAATTAATTAAAAACAATAAAAGAAAAACACAGTGTTGCAAGAGTAGACAATATAATTCATTATCTTGTCTTGTGTCTTTCATTAAAAAGTCTAATAGCAGAGGGGACAAATGGCACGCTAACCCATTTGGTTTTAATTGACCTGTGCAGCAGCCTTACTGTTGCCACGATTGCTGAGTTGGAACCTCATTACATTACATGACATGTCATTTAGCTGACGCTTTTATCCAAAGCGACTTACAATTGCTATATACGTCAGAGGTTGCACACTTCTGGAGCAACTAGGGGTTAAGTGTCTTGCTCAGGGACACATTGGTTGATCTATCACAGTGGGAATCAAACCAAGATCTCCCACACCAAAGGCATGGGTCATACCTACTGCGCCATCACCACCAAGTTTGCAATATGCAACACCTGCAAGGAGAAAGTAGGGCGTGGAGGGACGACACCAAAAACCTAAATCACATTTCTTTAGTTGATATTGATGTGAAAAGAAGGAAATGGTTCTAACATTGCTCTTTAGATGTGTGTGAATGTCCCACACCAGGAGTAATTTATATAGTTCTATTTCATAGTGATCCATTATCTGTTCAACACATGTTCTATTAAAGAAAAGATAGAAAATAAATATGTGTGTGTGCTGTAAAGTGGTTAGAAAAAATGAAATCAGAATCGGCTAAAATCGGTATCGGCTGGTCTAACTGCATCTCTAATAACATCTGCCCATAGCTGAGTGACTGACTGACTACATCCAATCATTTTGCTCGCTGTCTTTACCAAACGCTGCAATTTATCTTGGTCTTGTTTGTTCCCAAATACGCAGACTAAGTCAAGGACAGTACGCTCTGAAGGCCTTTTGAAGGTTTTGTAAAAACAATTCTAAAATAATGCAGTCCACCTGAAAGTAGTTAAGCTTACGTAAAAAGAACATCCGCTGTTGTAATTTTTTTTACCTTAGACGTAATACATATATTGCTGTTGGCCTTGGCCTACATCAAGGGGGTCAAACTCAATTTCCCAGAGGGCCACACTGGAAAATAAATTCACATCAAGGGCCAGACATATTTAGTTAATTCAAATGCATTTGTTTCATCGAAAAAGTCAAGCATCTTTTACTGTATTATATCGATGTATCTCATATAGCCTTCTCACTTACAGTGACAGTGGTTGACAAAATGCCGCCCAAAAAAGCCAAAGAAAAAAGGCGCCAAAAAACGCAACATTTATTGTGAACCTAAATTGACATGCGGGCCTTGAGTTTGACACGTGGCCTACATCTTCTGCTACCGTCCAACCCATGTATTGTATCTCAATTAAGTTTAACATTTTCTTAA
>NC_050193.1:29533992-29558992 GCF_008315115.2 Sander lucioperca | reverse complement strand
TGCAACATTTAGGGTCAGATATTTTATTAAAATAGTCAGCTAGTATGTCGAGTCCCTCTGTAACGATTAAAGTACCTTAACATACATCCATCTCACCATGCTCTGTAACTGGGTCATTTGGTAATGCACCTGAGTCAAGCCATCTAACTAGGGCACAATCTGATAGCATTGTGTATCTTACTCTCGTCGCTAGACGGCTGATTTTGATAAAATCAGAATCAGAAAGGGCTTTATTGCCAAGTACGTTTTTTGCACATACAAGGAATTTGTCATGGTGTTGTTGGTGCATGTCACACATTCTCTAAATATAAGAAGAATAAAAATAATATAAACAATATAAGTATAAACATATACACACAGTATGTATTAATACAGATCAAAACAAATAATAAAATAAGTTAAAAAGTAGTAAAAAGGACACTACAGCAGAGTAGGTACAGTGGCATGAGGAGCCAGAGGTGGGGTGTGGAGAGAGTCAGGGGGGTTACCGGGCCTTGTTGATAAGACTAGTGGTGGAGAGGAAAAAACTGTCCTTGTGGTGTGAGGTTTTGGTCCTAACGGACCTCAGCCTCCTGCCAGAGGGGGAGTGTCTCAAAGAGTTTGTGGCCAGGGTGGGAGGGGTCAGCCACAATCTTTCCAGCACGCTTCAGAGTCCTGGTGGCGTTCAGGTCCTGATGCTGCGGCAGATTGCAGCCAATCACCTTCTCTGCTGACCGAATGACACGCTGCAGTCTGCCCTTGTCCTTGGCAGTGGCAGCAGCGTACCAGATGGTGATGGAGGATGTGAGGATGGATTCAATGATGGCTGTGTAGAAGTGCACCATCATTGTCTTTGGCAGGTTGAATTTCTTCAGCTGCCGCAGGAAGTGCATCCTCCGTTGTGCTTTCTTGACGAGGAAGCTGATGTTCAGCTCCCACTTGAGATTTGACACTGTACAGCATGGATCTCTGAGGTTCATCACTGGTTTTAAAGCCCTCACTCACCATTGTGAACGTGTTGGATGGCCTTCTCTATCAACACAGAGACTTCAACACCGGCATATCTTCATATAAAAGGCTATTTTAGGTCTTCTTCCGTAATACCTTCTGACCTATATCAGTGTAAATAGTAACAGGACTTACAATCTTCATTCCCGGGATCTTTTCCTTCTGTCTGTTCCAAAGGTTAGAACTGAGCTGAGAAGAAAGGTGATTTAGGTTTGCTGCTCCCTCTACCTGGAACAAGTTATAGAAATCCATGAAACTTAATGAGCTGCTCTCATTGGACACTTTTAAGAGGATGTTGACTGACTTGGAGGCAGCCACATCTGGCTGCAGATGTTCTGCCTGATGTGTTTAGGATGGTGGTTGACTTTGAGGGATTTGCTGCTGTCTGTGTATGTGTTTATATGTGTGTATATATATATATATATATATATATATATGTTTGTATTTATGTGTGGTTGTACTGCTGCCTGTCCTGGCCAGGACACTCTTGAAAGATTTTTAATCTCAATGAGACTCTCTGGTTAAATAAAGGTAAATAATAAAAACCATGCTAATGTATTTATTCACTAGTGGTCATCCTTACCTTAACCAAAACCCTTTCACACAATTAATCCCTTTGTGAGCATCAGTGATGATGATTTGGCTTTGTGCCGACTGCAGTAATGTGTACTCACACCAGTGTCACGTTAAAGCTGAAACATTTGAGTTAGAAATAAAAGCTCTCTGTATTCATTGGTTTCTAAATAGAGATGGAAATCATAATTTAGGAGGGTTGCGTATCTACACAGAGCGAGAACCAACGTAAAATACGTTTCAGTGGGAGCTCAGTTTAAAAAAAATTAAATGTAACTTAAGGATTAAAATAAAAAGGTGAAATGATTAAAAATTAGTGACTTTAGCTTGAAATTCATTTAGTTAAATTTTCTTTTCTTGCTGAAATTCTGGGTTATTTTATGGATTGTATAGGATTGTCCAAAATAAGCCTTTGGATTAACCCTTGTGTTGACTTCACGTCACATTGGCCAGTTTAAAATTTTTGTTTTATATCAGAAAATATTGGACGTAGAAATAAGCGCTGAAAATATGTAGAAGAAAAATTTAAAAAGTTGGAAAAAGCAAACAAATTGTGAAAAAAAAAGTGTCACAAATGTCAGAAAAGAGTTTTTTTCGAGGTTGAAGGGAAGACAACACAAGGGTTAAGCCCATTCCTTTTTCGGTTGTTAATTGTGCGAGTCATATTGTGTGACATGTTTGTTTTTGTCAATTGCATATTCACACAAACAGTCATGCTTTGTTAAGCAAATAAAGCATTCATAATCACAAGTTCCCTCGCTTTATCAGATTGCCTTCTGCTGCAGTTTAACATTGATAGGAACATTACAGCCATAGGTGTAATTTACAGGGGGGGGGGAACAAAACTGGCCAGTGCAACCCCCCACCCCAAAAACCTATTATAATTTCCTTTACATAAATAAAGACATTTGCACCATAACTTGATGCAGAAAATGCACAAATTGTTGCAGAAAAACTCACCAGAATGCAGAAAATGAAGTGTTTACACACACCCTTGATTACAGCTAACGGACACCTTCAGTGAATGTCAAATAAATCAACAGAAAAACAAAGTCAAAGTGTGAAAACACCGTTTTATTGTCGCCATAGTCAATGATTTAAGACCAATCAGCAGCAGCGCCCCCCCAGTCAGATGCCTGGGCGGTGGGAGCAGTGGACCAGTCCTCTGTGGCCGGCTGAGTGCTCCAGTCCTCTGCAGGGGGAACAAATAAAAACTGATTTAGCATTCAGTAATGACATTTAAAAAAAAAAATATGGGTATTTTTGAAATTAAAAATCATATTCACCTGTCTTTGTAACAGCTGCAGCAGCTGAAACAGAGTAGAACACAGTTTAGGGTCAAAGAACCAACATTAAATGGCAGTTTTGATCAAAGTTTGGTCCATCCAGGGCTGGGTTCCTGAACTTTGATACTTTAAGGCACTGAACAAATTGCATCCAAAGTCAGAGTATTGAAAAATGCCTCATTATTTAATACCCAAGAGTAAATCTCATCCACTTCAATGAACCAATAAGCATGCAGCATGCTTCTACCGAGCTCTAATAATGCTTGTGATAGGCCGTCTACGTCTTAAGCTTGTTTTATGGTTCTGTGGAGGATCCCTGCAGAGCTTCCTCCGTAGCCTACGTAACTGGCCTGATGTTTATACTTGTGCGCTGGTGTGTGCGTCGAGCCAGCGTGTGTGTGTGTTGCGTTTTCTGTGGAGTTTCGTCATTTGTGAAGTTTTATTTCTTATTTACATGCTCGTTTACATCAATCAAATGTTTACCTTAAACCAGAGCTAGTGACACTTATGGAAGAACGTTTGCGGTTTAGCAGCCCGATAGTGTAGTGCCTCTTTAAGAGGAGTGTGCTGAGTACAGGTGACCGGTGAGTACTATGTGAAAAGGAAGAACGCGATTCATTCAGTTGGTGATGACTGTCAACCTTGTGTGCAGCCACTTGGTAAGCTCTCTCCTAATTACAAATGTTTTCTTGTCTGTGTTTATGATGTATGCTTTATCTGTCGCCATGCTATGTTGTTGTACTGTGTTTACGTCCGTTGCACGTTAAAGACAACGCTATGCTTCAGTGGGCTAAGCAGGTTGGTTAACTGATGTAGATAACGCTATGCTCCAGAGTTGTAAGTTAACGAGGTGGCGAAGCTGTGGGATGAGGCTGACGTTTAGACTTGTGACGTTGCTGCACCATACGTTTTCGTTCGTGTTTACTTTCTTTAGCTTTATAAATGTCTGTAAAAGATATTTAACGTAAGTGACGTACTTCCTGGTTTACCGCGGGCCATTCTGGGAGCTGTAGTTTCCAGCTGCTAGCAGAAACACTGCATGCTTCTTGCATAGAGTTTTGGTAGGACTTACATGAATTGTTTGAAGTGTGAAGCGCGTACATGACAATTATGAAATGAGTATTATGGTTATTGTAGTATATTAATATGTTTGAATTTGATTAATTATTTGATTGGTATTTGTTTGTTGCTTATTGTTATTAGGCTATTGAGGTAAAGAACTGGGAGTTGTGTTTGTAGTATTGAAACATTGCATTTCTTATTTCAGGTTTATTACCTGGTTTCCCTTTGTGAACAAAAAGAAATAAACAAATGTGGAAGACCGAGTAATATCCTGTGTACACTGGGTTGCCCTTTCCGTGGGGAGAACACAGAACAGTGAGGGAGAAGTGAGAGAGTGATGTGATTAGCTCTGGAGCGAGTAGCGACTCTAGACTCATAGTGAGAGAAACAAAGTGTCTTCTGTTCTTTCTGACCACGGTGAGAAATCTGGAGCAGGAGAAGTTAACCCTCTCCTTGATTTCATGTTGTTTACGGAGAAGGAGAACCAGGAAATGAGTCAGGGGGGAAATGCAACGCTACCAAGCCACGGCCGAGAGACGTGCGTCGCTGCAACGTGAAGTTACATTTTTCAAAAACTGCATTATGCACAGATGGGGCTCAGTGTGGTCTGTTATTTTGAAAGTCTTACTAGACTGAGTCACACAGGTGTAAAGGAGCTGGAAAAAAGGATTTGTACCACAGTGTTGTCATGTTTTGTTAAAATTAATTCTACAAAATTGGTGTTCAATATAAAAAAGGTATCGTTGAGGAACCGGTATCAAAGTTACAGTATTGTAAATCTTTGAATGATACCCAGTTCTAGATCAATCAAAAGGAAACGTGATCTTACCTGTAGGGAACTGTTGGATGGGCACAGATGGCACAGCAACACCCTCAGACCAATCAGCCACCTCAGGCTGGGTGAACTCGGCTGCGGGAGCGCTCCATTCACCCTGGAACTCCTCCTTTCCTACAGCCTTCTCGGCTGCAGCCTGCTCCTCCTTCTCAATCTGCATTAAAAATGAGTGCATTAGAGTGGGCAGACCTACTGGTCCAGGGTTGAACGGCAAGTTGTACTTGCCTGAAGACAGTTTACAGG
The DNA here is from genome assembly GCF_008315115.2 of Sander lucioperca. Taxonomy (NCBI): domain Eukaryota; kingdom Metazoa; phylum Chordata; class Actinopteri; order Perciformes; family Percidae; genus Sander; species Sander lucioperca. Next base: position 29,554,006 of record NC_050193.1, on the reverse strand, counting down.
CTCCTGTGCAAATTGTTTATCAAATAATGAAAATTAATTTACAGTCCTGGACAGTGTCATAGGTGTTAAAGCTCATACTGAAAGTGGAGGCCTTTAAAAAATAAACTCAAATGTAATTGCAAGAATTAACTTAAAGAGACAGCTGTTTCTATCCAATTTGTTTGACAGCATACAATTTTAAGGTACCCTGATTTGGGGCTGTGCAATTAATCAAATTTTAATCTCCATCTCAAACTTGCAGCAAACTTCGCACAACATTGTTCTATCGGCATACTCTGCCAGTGCCACCCAAAAAAACTGATACAATGATCGGAAAAAAATGATTTAAAGCCCTTTCGGTTGTTCCATTTGATCGTGGCGTTCTACTTATGCCAGGTCATTGGGTAACAGCCTTATTGTTAAACCCTGTTGTGTAACCCTTATACACAGCAACCTCAAGCCTTTGTACATTTCTCTCAAGGTGCACTGCATTAGTCTTACCTCTTCAGGATCCCGGTAGAAGTACAGATCTGGCATGACCTCCCATGGGTGCTCCCTGGAGATGGTTCCCCTCATCCTGAGAACCTCCCTGGCCAACATCCACCACATCAGACCCACTGAGTGGTGACCCTGAAACACAAGCACAGATTGGCTATGAATAACCACAGCGTTGCACGTTAATATTCGCAGTGGCATGAAGATCAGGGTAGCCCCAGGGTTCTCCAAGTTCAATTTAAGACCTTTTGAATACCACCTAGGATGAAATTTAATGCCAACTTCACGGCTATATAATCTAAAATCAGTATGCATTTAAAGCCTGTAAAAAATATTTACCAAGTTACATTCCCTGAATTAAATAAAAAACTTATAATACAATAGCTTTGTGAAGTGTGATGAATAAATTATTTGTCACAGTAAGAACTCTCATGCTATGAAACAAGCAAATTAATTAGTTTCACCTTAGCTTGTGTTATTTTGTCAAATATTTAAAGTGTTCAAGTAGGGCTTGGCAATATATCGTTATTATATCATATCGTGATATAAGACTAGATATCGTCTTAGATTTTGGATATCGTAAAATCATAATATATTAAATGTTGTCTTTTCCTGGTTTTGAAGGCTGCATTACAGTAAAGTGATGTAGTTTTCTGAGCTTAGCAGACTGTTCTGGCTGGTCTATCATTTGCCTTTACACACGTCATTAAATCAACATTTCTGATGATTATTTATCAAAAATCTCATTGTGTAAATAAGATTCTTAAAGCACCAACTGTCAATCCTACAATATCGTCGCAATATCGACATCAAGGTATTTAGCCAAGAATATCGGGATATATAGATATATAGAGAGATATTTTATAATGAAAAATTAAGACCCCTGTAATATCTACATATGTTTTGACATTTTGTGGCAAGACCTTGACCTCCATCCCCTGAGTGGTTCAGAGAGAGGAGGTTAAAAGGCCAAGCATTTTTAATTTAGCACACGTCCTACACCCCGCACCGCACAGACAGGACAGCGCCGGGCTCTAACGGTGTGCAAGTTGCAAAGATTTACGGTCAACATATGATGGCTTCTTTTATTTAGTTAGTCCTACCTTATTGTTACAGGGGATGGCAATGTCCACATATCCGAGGGGGGAGTCAGTGTTGCACAGGGCAATGGTGGGGATGTTGACGTAGGACGCCTCAGTCAGGGGCTGATGGTCAGCACGGGGGTCTGTCACAATCAGGAGACGGGGCTCCCTGAAAGCTGCCTGGATCTGATTGGTGAATGTACCAGGGGTGAACCGACCGTGGAAGGTGGTGGCACCAGTGGCAGAAGCAAACTTCAGCACTGCTCTCTAAAGTGGCCAGAAAGAACTAATTAGACTCAAAAGCAAGGCAGCTGTTTGTATAGCACATTTCTGCAACAAGCCAATTCAAAATGCTTGACATACCACGTTAAACAGTTAAAACAGTGTGTTAAAGACTACATAAAAACAGATTAAGACAGGTATGAAATACAATAAACGTAAACGAAGATACATTTTATTTACAAATGTTTTGAACTGTGGCTCAGGTCACTATCAAACCCCAATCATGGGACAGCAGTCCTAATGGTGTTAGCGAAAACCCGGCCGGCTCAATCTCGCACACTTCCGACACCTGAACACCGACATCAGTGCCCGGCTTTAATGGTGTGCTTATCATAGTTACTGTACTAATGGCCCATTGTGTACAGAGGCAATCACAACAGTACAACAAGTTAAAAAAAAAAAAAAAAAGAGGTTGCGCTTCAACAATGTAGATTCTCAATTTGACTGCTAAACCCAAAATCCAATAGGCATTATCCAAAAAGTAAAGAAAATGTGGTACATCCCAGGTTCCCAAGTTGACAAAATACTCAATTTAGTTAGGGCTTCTTCACACTGGCTGCGTGGCGTTAGCGTGTCAGCTGTGTGGCGTGTAAGCTGCGTGGCGTTAGCGTGTCAGCTGTGTGGCGTGTCCATTTTATTTCGGCTCCCATGTTAACATGTTAGAGCGTGCACACTGCCTGCGTGACACGCACGTCTCAGGCGCGGCTCGAAAACACGTGCATGCTAGAAATAGGACAGACTCCTATTTTTCACGTGACACGCAAGCGTGTTGGAAGAGTTTCCAGGCAAAATAGAATACAAAAAGATGTTATTTTTACACAAATACATTTAATAAGTGACATGTTGATGTTTGAAAGTCTTGAGGTTTTGACATAAATGCAGATATGTGTCATTTAAAAAATAAATTTTCAAATATTGCACCTGTCAATACTAGGGGTGTCATGATTGATTTAAAATCGAAATCGTGACACCCTTAGTCAATACAGAACTAAATATTCTGGAGCCTATTTTGCCGTCAATACTGCCGACGTCGTCTTTGCTGTAATCAGATCAGAATATATTTATGTTTAACATGAAAGATACTGCTTGAGTGCAGAACTCTCTCCTCATATGTTGAACAAGGGTGATCCAAAATCACGGGACTTTTTCTAGTTTTTTCATTTTATCAATGAGAAACATACATGTGTACAGACAAGCCTAGCAGCAGCAACAAAGCCTTCTTGGGAACTTGAGGTGTGCTACATTTTCTTCACTTTTTAGGACAATAATTAAGACATCAGGAGTGTGTTGCTCTACCTGTCCAGTGTTCCTGGAGGAGATGACGCACACATCAGCTGGGTTTTCGATGGCGACGATGGCCCTGGCAGCCAGCAGCAGCTTCTCCCAGGTCTTCTTTAGGTTGATGATGTACACACCTAGTGATAAAGGGAGAAACCCAGAGCATAAGGAGAAATTCTAACTTTATTGACATGCTTAAACTGAAAGAGTAATTACTAGGGGGTTGGGAAAAATAATCGATTCTTAGATGCATCGCTATTTTTTTAAATGTGTTGATTTTTATTTAAATGTTACTGTCTCTAAACAAGTACAAATCAGAAATCAGAGTGACTGAAAGAGGATGGGATAATGGACAACAACTTAGAGTTTAGGCAAGAGTGCAGAAAAACACAAATGGCCAAAAGGAAGAAAATTCATTGTATATATATACACACACATGATCTAATAAGCCATACATAAAATAATTAGGCAAAACACATATAGGCTGTTCTTCTACTTTATCACATGACATCTGACCACCTCATGTTTCCTGTTGTAAGAAGCCAATTCACCTTTAAACATGACTGAGCCTCTGACGTGGAAGATTACTGGGAGAGAAGGGGACTTCTCAAGCATGTTTAAGGCCTAAGCATGGAATGACTACACAATAAAAACCTCAGTAGACAAAACATTTCATTAAAACTTGTGACACAAATGTCAAAATCTAAGCTTTTTTGTCTAGCTGCTTTGTCTGGGAAGTGATTCGCAAACTCAGATTTATATATATATTTTTAAAGATCGCACATGGAAATGTACATAAAACAAATTGTTGCATTGAGATGCATTGATAATCGTTTTAGAATCGAATTGTTAGCCTCTGAATCGAATCGTGAGGTGTCAAGAGATTCCCACCCCTAGTAATTACGGTGCAGCAGCGAACCCTAAAAAGAAAGTTTTTACTGTCTTTCATCATCATTAGAGATGCCCCGATAGACCGGCCGGTGACCAGAATTGGCCGGTTTTCACGTGCTCGGCCATGACCGGCGACCGGCAGGTCAGTCTGACATATGGTGATTTCATGCCGGTCAACGCTCCAATTAACTGACAACATAAGTTATACCAGTTACAGTTCTCAAGGACGCACGCACACACGGACGCCACAGCACGGACGCCACAGCACGGTCTCTTTCTCCTTTCTCTCAACTTCTCCGCCGTGTGTGGCGCGTACCCGCTCGCAGCGTGAAGCGCGTGTCGGCGCTATTCTCCACATGTAGGAACCTGGTGAATTAACCTGCAACATGTCAGCTGTTTGGGAATTCTTCAGCGTGTGTGCAGAAGATAACAAGTTTGCAATATGCAACACCTGCAAGGAGAAAGTAGGGCGTGGAGGGACGACACCAAAAACCTAAATCACATTTCTTTAGTTGATATTGATGTGAAAAGAAGGAAATGGTTCTAACATTGCTCTTTAGATGTGTGTGAATGTCCCACACCAGGAGTAATTTATATAGTTCTATTTTATAGTGATCCGTTATCTGATCAAAAAATGTTCTATTAAAGAAAAGATAGAAAATAAATGTGTGTGTGCTGTAAAGTGGTTAGAAAATATGAAATCGGAATCGGCTAAAATCGGTATCAGCTGGCCTAACTCAAAGAAAATCGAACTAGAAAATTGTAATCGGTGCATCTCTAATCATCATCATGATGTAACAGGATCTCTTCCACCACTCACCGTCACTTTTTCTCTTGTAGACATACTGCTCCACCTGGAAGTCCAAGTTGGTGCCTCCCAGATGGGTTCCTGCTGCCAGAAACTTCAGCACATCCTCCTCCTTCATTTGAAGGACATCCAGACCTCCGGACATCGTGACCACTTTCCCTGCGTTACGAGTGATGGGAGAGCTGGAAAAAAGGATTTAAAAAACATTGGTCAAACAACGAAAGGTTAGCGTCATAATATCGACTCACTGTGTGCAAGCAGTTTAAGTTACGTTTACATTTTCTTCTGACATATGGGCAATTTAGAGCTGCAGTGTTAAATAGTCCCGTTTCTGGTTGTATTTTAGTTATTTAAATGTCCTTGATTTCAGTTGTTTTAGTGACTTGCATGTCATTTCTATTCCAGTCACTGTAATTCACTTTTAATGAATTTTCTAAAAATGCATTGTGTATTTATTTTGTGTAATCTCTGCTACAGCAAATATTTGTACCTCTGCGAACACTTTGGCCAGGATTATTTCTTACTAACAGAGTTTGAGCTTCGCATTTAATGTAAGACGTCTCAGAGACATCGCTGGCTAACCTTAGCTAAAGAAAGTTAAAATGCTAACGTGGCTTAAGGTCGGAAAACAACGATCAATGATCACCAAATTTCTCATGGCCATCTCTTGTCATTAACACGCAAGCCTGTCAAAAAAACTAAACCGAAATCCAACGATTATAGAAGTTCTCATTGTTTTCTTCTTCATTGGAGCCTATGGCGAGGAAAGGCTTAAGGTGGCTTAATGTACCTAAACGATGAATTTTGCTCCTCATAACCACTGAAAACTCAAAAAAGCAAACCCAAAATCCAGTTATTATGGACGTTATCTGACTAATTTGGTGATCATTGACTGTTGTTTAGGTACATTAAACCACGTTAAGCTTTTTCCTTACAATAGGCTCTAATGAAGCAGAAACGCTTAATGTCAGATAACGGCCATAATAATAAGACTTTGGGTTTGGTTTTTTGACAGTTTTCAGTGGTTATGAGGAACAATATATGAGAGAAATTTGGTGATCATTGATCGATGTTTAGGTACATTAAACCACGTTAATCTTTCTCATGTTAGGACTTAAAGCCCACGAGAACCGTGGAGAGTCAACCCACAGCCGCTTGGCTGCCCTGCTGAAAATGTGAAGCAGAAACTCTTAATGTCAGATAACGTGCATAATAATAGGATTTTGGGTTTGATTTTTTGACAGTTTTCAGTGGGTATGAGGAGCAATGTGAGAGGGAAATTTGGTGCTCATTGATCATTGTTTAGGTACATTAAACCACGTTAACCTTGAAAACGTTAAGCGTTTTAGAATTAAAGTACCGGCAACGTGAAGTGATGAAGGTCCAGGTTAGCGCCACTTCCTGACAATAGATACACATTATGGAGACAGCTAGCTAAAGTTAGCCCTCATAAAACACATAACAGTTCAACCAGTGATGGTTGGTTAGTTATTGATAGTAGGTAACTCCTCTATAGTCAAATACATAAAAAATGTAACCGTTACACGCTTGGCACCGATGACGTATATTACTCTGCCTTCAAATTCTAGTTTCCGTGTTTTTAGAAGGCCTTTGAAAGCGTAAAACCACGCTAAAAACCGTGTGCACACACTTTCTTACCCGTTCAGCTCTAATGGCAGATACTTTGGTAAGTTAAGCTGCAACTAGCTATAATGTCGGATATGTATTTTGAGTCAGGCGCGAGGGGAACACTACGAGGTGAGCGCGTGTCAACGGCTAACAAGTTAGCTTGGCACGTTAGCATTTTCTACTTTGGGATAATTTCAGACGACAAAGACGCGATAGGTGGGAGCTGTACTGTTCTGTGGCGTGCTTTATAAGCAGTCCGTCATTACTTAAACTTGTTGGCGTCATTTAAAGGTTTATTATTAAAAAATACGACGGTTGAAAACTCACCACGAAACAACGCCGTATGGAAATCTGACCAGACGGTGAAAAAGAGGGCGCTGGGAGGAAATGACGTACTATAAATAGCACATTTCCAAGCCTGTGATTGGTTGGTTGTTGTGAACGGGGCGGGTGTAGTTCTGTGAGTTGGCCACTAGGCGGTTCTCGTGTGCCATGATGGGAGCAGAGCAGAGGTAAGCGCCAGCGGTGTCACAGTCTATGGTGTCACTACCCGATGTGAGTCGAGTGCACATGTGAGTTGCGCATGCGCAGACAGGGTATCCCATATTAAGACAATGGCGATGGAAAGACCATATTAAGACTAATGCCGAGACGCAGACTCCTCGGTGAAAGACTGACCTGTGTCGCAACTATATTTGCTAGAGATAAAGAGTTCCAGGCCAAGGGAAAATAATATGTACACAATGTCACAACGAGTTGAGAAATAATTTCTAAAAAACGTGTCTTATGCTATTATACAGGCTATGGTCTTATGTGGAGAAAGTGTATGATTATTCCGTCATTTCAGCACTATATATATATATATATATATATATATATATATATATATATATATATATATATATATATATATATATATATATATATAGTTATATCAATACAGCTGAAGGAAACTATTCCTTCCCTCTCTTCAATTATTGTATATTTTTTGTAAATTGTATTGTTATACTGTATACTTAACAGTATTTTTTGTGTATATATATATATATATATATATATATATAGTTATATCAATACAGCTGAAGGAAACTATTCCTTCCCTAATATATAATATATATATATATTAAGTATACAGTATAACAATACAATAGAATTTTATATATATATTTATTTCTTACTGTCCTTTCTGTTTTCATTCTTTATATGTTAAGTGAGTGTAGTACTTTGAGAGCAAAGATTAACCGGAGTCAAATTCCTTGTTTGTTTACGCAAACCTGGCCAAAAAAGCTGATTCTGATTCTGAAATCATAGTGGGAGTCTGAACAGACACAGAGGTGCATACGTAGCTTTAGGTTAAGCTTCGTGTTGTCTTTGGGTCCAAATTTGACCCATTTTCTAAATGTCTATATCAGAAATATGGCTTTCTTTTTAACTTCCTAATTTTAATTAACCAAAAATAACATGGATGGATGATTCCACACATCGCGCTTCGCAAGTACAACAAAAGATCGGATCTCTAATTTCATTGAATTTGGGGTGTTTTTGTCACATTTTTTAGCATTTGAAAAAGACTGAACATTGACATATAGCCTACCAGTCTGTGATTATCCTTCCTTTAATATTAGTCTAAATAGTTCATAATTTCTGCTTTTTTAACTCAGGAATTAGGTATAATTTCCTATAAATTAGGTTTTGTATTGACCATGAATTCCAAAAATAAGTGTAAAACTAGTAATAAGTTGGTGTTAGTGGTGTTTATACGTGGTAGAGAAAGGAAGTGTAAAACGGCAACAACAAAAAGGGCCAAAAACATTGAAAAAAGCTCCAAAAGTGTCGTAAAAAGGGACAAAAACTTCAGATAAAGGGTTGATTTTTTTGATTTGGCCCGGGAGGACGATGCACGGTCCAATGGAAAACAACACAAGGGTTAAGTGGAAATTATGTGTTGATTTAAAACTTAGTTTTTGGATGAGTGCCAAGGACATTAGAGGCTACAAATAAGGCTAAAAAAGAAGGAGTGGGGTGATGAGTCACACGGTGGTATGCCAAACATGTTTTTGGAGTTGTTTTCTGGGGAAAGTCCAGGTTTTCAACACATAGTCATTTTTAAAAAGTCCAGGTTTTCAACACATAAAGTCATTTTTAATCACTCGCCATTCAATTCAATTCAATTCAATTTAATTGTATTTATAGTATCAAATCATAAGAGTTATCTCAAGACACTTTACAGATAGAGTAGGTCTAGACCACACTCTATAATGAACAAAGACCCAACAATTTCAGTTCTTCCCCCAAGAGCAAGCATTTGGTGTGACAGTGACGAGGAAAAACTTCCTCAGTGTCTGACGGTGCCGGTTGGGGGTGTGATGAACAGTGGCAATAATAGTCACAATAGTAGTTCTAGTAGTTCATGGTGTAGCAGGGCACTGCAGGGCTTTACAGGGTGTAGCAGGGCACTGCAGAGCATGGCAGGGTGTAGCAGGGCACTGCAGAGCATGGCAGGGTGTAGCAGGGTGTAGCAGGACGTAGCAGGGTGTAGCAGGACGTAGCAGGACGTAGCAGGGTGTAACAGGGTGTAGCAGGACGTAGCAGGGTGTAGCAGGACGTAGCAGGGTGTAACAGGGTGTAGCAGGACGTAGCAGGATGTAGCAGGGTGTAGCAGGACATAGCAGGACGTAGCAGGGTGTAGCAGGGTGTAGCAGGACGTAGCAGGACGTAGCAGGGTGTAGCAGGACGTAGCAGGGTGTAGCAGGGCACGGAGCAGGATGTAGCAGGGTGTAGCAGGACGTAGCAGGACGTAGCAGGGTGTAGCAGGACGTAGCAGGGTGTAGCAGGGCACGGAGCAGGACGTAGCAGGGTGTAGCAGGACGTAGCAGGGTGTAACAGGGCGTAGCAGGGTGTAGCAGGACATAGCAAGACGTAGCAGGACGTAGCAGGGTGTAGCAGGGTGTAGCAAGACGTAGCAGGACGTAGCAGGGTGTAGCAGGACATAGCAAGACGTAGCAGGACGTAGCAGGGTGTAGCAGGACGTAGCAGGACGTAGCAGGACGTAGCAGGGTGTAGCAGGGTGTAGCAGGGCACTGCAGAGCATGGCAGGGTGTAGCAGGGTGTAGCAGGATGTAGCAGGGTGTAACAGGGTGTAGCAGGACGTAGCAGGGTGTAGCAGGGTGTAGCAGGACGTAGCAGGACGTAGCAGTGTGTAGCAGGACGTAGCAGGGTGTAGCAGGACATAGCAAGACGTAGCAGGACGTAGCAGGGTGTAGCAGGACGTAGCAGGACGTAGCAGGGTGTAGCAGGGTGTAGCAGGATGTAGCAGGACGTAGCAGGGTGTAGCAGGACGTAGCAGGGTGTAGCAGGGCACGGAGCAGGACGTAGCAGGGTGTAGCAGGACGTAGCAGGACGTAGCAGGGTGTAGCAGGGCACGGAGCAGGACGTAGCAGGGTGTAGCAGGACGTAGCAGGACGTAGCAGGGTGTAGCAGGGTGTAGCAGGGCACGGAGCAGGACGTAGCAGGGTGTAGCAGGGTGTAGCAGGGCACGGAGCAGGACGTAGCAGGGTGTAGCAGGGTGTAGCAGGGCACGGAGCAGGACGTAGCGGGGTGTAGCAGGACGTAGCAGGGTGTAGCAGGGCACGGAGCAGGACGTAGCAGGGTGTAGCAGGGTGTAGCAGGACGTAGCAGGACGTAGCAGGGTGTAGCAGGACGTAGCAGGACGTAGCAGGACATAGCAGGACGTAGCAGGGTGTAGCAGGGTGTAGCAGGACGTAGCAGGGTGTAACAGGGTGTAGCAGGGCACGGAGCAGGACCACAGACGACACCTGCAACCATGATTTGGTGCCACCCTTATCCAAGGAAAACTGCGAGGCGAAAAAAACATAAGGACCCCGGGGAATATCTCCCCAGAGCTAAGTTAGTAACACAGATGGAAAGACTTAAACTTAGACTTCTCTTTATTGATCCTTTTGGGATGACTCCCGCAAGGAAATTAAATATCCAGCAGCAGATTTTAGCAGCATACAAACAAAACACTCTTTAAATAAAGAGGTATAGAAAACAAAAAATACAGTATAAGAATAACAATATACATAGACTTTTAGCTAAATATTTTTTGCAAAAAAGTAAACAAAAAGTAAAACAACAATAATAAACTACAGATATATATATATATTTCTATAAGGGCTGGTAGGTGAATCTGATGACTATGCAGAGAAGCAGAGAAGAGAATCACTCGCTATTCAATTCAATTTTATGTAGGCCTATGTCTAATCATAACAGCGCCATCTACGGACACTTTACAGACAGAGTAGGTCTAGACCACGCTCTATAATTTACAGAAACTCAACAATTTCCCAGTTTGACACTGTTTTAAACTTTTTTGTCACTTTTTTTCAACGCTTTTTTTACTCATGGTCAACAAACCTAATTTAAATGACATTATACCTAATTTTTGAGTTAAAAAAAAAAGCAGAAATTATGAATTATTTTGACCAATAGTTTAAGTCAGAGGATGTTGAGTGAATCACAGACTGGTTTATGTTAAAGTTTAGTCCGTTTTTAAATGCTATAAAATTGAATAAAACACCCAAAATTCAATGGAAGTAATTATTAATTTTACCTGCGAAGAACGTTGTATGGCTTCCATACAACGCACATATACATCCAAGTTATTTTGGGGCAATTTGGTTGTAAGAAACCCATATTTGTGATATAAAAAACTCCGAAAACGGGTCAAATTGGACCACACAAGGGTTGAAGTGCTGAATTTAATAACTATAAATAAGGCCTTACAAGTATTGAAATTTGTTTGCAAAGATCCTCATTTTTTTCGTAGGATTAAATAACGTCATAAATAAATATATATTTTGTGTGGGTGAGGTTTAAAGGTACTTTATTTTGTATTTTTAGAGAGTTGTTTTAAGTTATTAGAGTACAAACACTTCAGGTAACATTACTTCTTAAATAATTATTTTCTCAGGCTTAAAATCCTCACAGGTGGCCGGGTTGGCTCAGTGGGTAGAGCAGGTGCACATATACTGAGAGGTTTATTCCTTGACGCAGAGGTCCAGGGTTCAAATCTGACCTGTGATGATTTCCTGCATGTCTTCCTCTCTCTCCTTTCTCACCTAGCTGTCCTGTATATTTAAAAAATAAAGGCAGAAATGCCTAAAAATAATCTTTTAAAAATCTTCCATTATATGTCCATGAAGTTGGCATTACATTTCATCCTAGGTGGTGTTAAAAATGTCTTTAAAAGTCTGAAATTTAACTTGGAGAATCCTGGGGGTACCCTGATTAACAGGCATCTTGACTCCCCATGTTACTTCAAACATTATTTACTGAAACTAAACGTTGGAGCCACCAGCATACAACGAACAGAATACTAAGAAATTACATTAATGTCTCTGTAATCAAGGTGGAATTAACATAGATGACATGCAACATAATGCTCATTAACACAAACGGAGAAAACAGTGAACTACATCTTTATTCAGGGCTGTAGTACTCAAGTCCGGTCTTTGGACTTGGTCTGGACTTGGTCTCGACTAGTCCTGGTCTTGGACTTGTCTCGGACTCCACAAAGGTGGTCTTGACTACAGCCCTGCCTTTATTATCTATAATCAAATTTAATTAAATCTTACAAAATTGAAAGCAACACCAGAATGGATAATCACTTTCTTTCAAAATAAAATGCTATGGGCGCCTGGGTAGCTCACCTGGTAGAGCACCATATTAAGAGCTTCACTCCTCGACGCAGCAGCTGCAGGTTCGACTCCAACCTGCGGCCCTTTGCTGCATGTCTTCCCCCCTTTCATGTCTTCATCCATACTATATAAATACAGGCCTAAAATGGCCCTAAAAATAATCTTAAAAAAATATGTTATCTCCCAAAAAACTTAAGTTCAAGTACCTGAACGGCATGATATGTTACTTTGCTAAATTGAGCAAATTTATAAAACAATGACTGTGGTTCAGCTGTGACATCTAACTATCACAAGCCAGAGATTAGAAAGACATGTTGCTCAGCACATTTGCAGCAGACAGCCAGAACATAGACCAAAGACTTGTTATCACAGCGCTGCGAGACGGAGATAAGCAGCAGAGGGACAGAATATCAAATAGGAAATAAGAACTAGGAGTATAGGATTGTCAGACTAAAGTTAAGACATTATGTTAATCATTCATTAAAGATCAGCTACTTAAAGTGATGGTTCATGGTAATTTCACCCTAGGCTGCTTTGCACCTTGACCTCGAGCCAAACAACCTCCCATTAGCTTTTTTCCCTTGTTATAACGTTGGTGGAGTTAGCGTTATCAGCTGGTTAGCTTAGTGCAGGTGCTAATGGATCCACGTTTGTATCTCGTAAATTACCCCACTAATAATGCCCGGAATGATACCAAATTTCTACAGTAGTACAAATAGTTTCTGTACTAATAAAACGAGGCATTAGGAAGTTTGTAACTACACCAGAAGTATATTTAAATAACCGTTGCTTGATGGATACTCGTATCGGCGCTATCGCACAGTACTTACATACTACTACTACTACTACTACTACATACTTCTGGTGTAGTTACAAACTTTCTAATGCCTCGTTTTATAAGTACAGAAACTAAAAATAATAAAACGAGGCATTAGAAAGTTTGTAACTACACCAGAAGTATGTAGTAGTAGTAGTAGTATGTAAGTACTGTGCGATTAGCAGCCGAGAGGAGTATCCATCAGGCAATGGTTATTTAAATATACTTCTGGTGTAGTTACAAACTTCCTAATGCCTCGTTTTATTAGTACAGAAACTATTTGTACTACTGTAGAAGTTTGGTATCATTCCGGGCATTATTAGTGGGGTAATTAACGAGATACAAACGTGGATCCATTAGCACCTGCACTAAGCTAACCAGCTGATAACGCTAACTCGACCAACGTTATAACAAGGGAAAAAAGCGAAAAAAGGGAAAAATGGGAGGGTGTTTGGCTCGAGGTCAAGGTGCAGAGCAGCCTAGGGTGAAATTACTCCGAACCATCACTTTAACCCTTGTGTTGTCCTCAGGTCAAATTTAACCCTTTTTCAAAGTTTTTTATATCAGAAATATGGGTTTCTTACAACCAAATTGCCCCACAATAACTTGGATGCATGCATGTTTGTTGTATGGAACCCATGCAACATATACATCCATGCATCCATCCAGGTAAAATTATTAATTACATCCACTGAATTTTGGTTGATTTATTTAATTTCATGGCATTTGAAAAAAAATGTTTAAACGGTTTCAAAATAGCATCAAACTGACCACATTTTGACATAAACCAGTCTGTGATTCAGTCAACATCCTCTGATCTTAGCTATTCTATTAATCAAAATAATTCATAATATCTGCTTTTTTTCAAATTCAAAAATTAGGTATAATGTCATTTAAATTAGGTTTATTTACCATGAATAAAAAAAGTGTTGAAAAGAGGGACAAAAATGTTAAAAAAGCAGCAAAAGCATAGAAAAAGCTGCACAAATGTCAGAAAAAGTTCCAAAAAAAGAGTGCATTTTTCAATTTTGATCCAGAATCACAGGTTCATGGACGATGGTGAAGACAACTTTTATTGCATTTGCTTATATTTCTATTATAACTTGTCATGCATCTGGTGTCTCAATAAATATTCCTGGATCTTTAAGTCCGATATCTCTGGTTGCAGCGGGCCAGTTTTCAGTAGTTTTTACAACCACTTCTAGGAAAGTAAAGTTTATTTTAGAGCACGTTTAAAGGAACACGCCGACTTATTGGGACTTTGTCTTATTCCCCGTATCCTCCAGAGTTAGATAAGTCTATACATACCCTTCTCATTTCTGTGCGTGTCGTAACTCTGTCTGACGCCCCCACCGCTAGCCTAGCTTAGCACAGATCCTGGAGGTAACCAGCTCCATCTAGCCTAGCTTAGCACAGATCCTGGAGGTAACAGGCTCCATCTAGCCTAGCTTAGCACAGATCCTGGAGGTAACAGGCTCCATCTAGCCTAGCTTAGCACAGATCCTGGAGGTAACAGGCTCCATCTAGCCTAGCTTAGCACAGATCCTGGAGGTAACAGGCTCCATCTAGCCTAGCTTAGCACAGATCCTGGAGGTAACAGGCTCCATCTAGCCTAGCTTAGCACAGATCCTGGAGGTAACCGGCTCCATCTAGCCTAGCTTAGCACAGATCCTGGAGGTAACCGGCTCCATCTAGCCTAGCTTAGCACAGATCCTGGAGGTAACAGGCTCCATCTAGCCTAGCTTGGCACAGATCCTGGAGGTAACAGGCTCCATCTAGCCTAGCTTAGCACAGATCCTGGAGGTAACTGGCTCCATCTAGCCTAGCTTAGCACAGATCCTGGAGGTAACTGGCTCCATCTAGCCTACTGCTCCCAATAAGTGACTAAATAACGCCAACATGTTCCTATTTACATGTTGTGATTTGTAGAGTCACAGCGTGTACAAATAACAAGGTCACATGACACACAGCCATCTTCTAACCGGATACATACTGGGAACTATATTCTCAGAAGGTGAAGCACTGCTACTCTGCTACTTGGGCAGAGTGATAGACTTGCACCTGAAAAGCCCCGGACAGAGAGTAGAAATACTTTGCTTTTCTGAGAATATAGTTCCCAATGATGCTATAGTAAGAGTAGAGTGCAGGATCTTCCTTTTTTCACGTCTATTGTGATATTTTCCAACGCACCTGCATTGAAAAATGTGTTTTCTTCGGATCACTTAAATTGATAAAATAGATTCAGGATTCACGTTCCACACAGATGTATCGTAGAGTGTTTATTTTCTTAAAAGGTCCTTAAAGCAGCCATATTATGCTCATTTTCATGTTCATAATTGTATTTTAATGTTGTACCAGAATAGGTTTACATGGTTTAATTTTCAAAAAACACCATATTTGTGTTGTACTGCACCGCTCTCTCTCACTGCTGCAGATCCTCTTTTCAGCTGGTCTCTGTTTTAGCTACAGAGTGAGACCTCTTTTCTTCTTCTTCTTCTGTACTATCTTTGATTGCACTTGCACATGCCCAGTAGCTCAGATGTAGATCATGTCAGCTAGCTAGCTCCATAGACAGTAAAAGAAAGGCTGTTTCTACAACTTCGGTCAGTTACAAGGCAGGATTAGCTGGGAGACTTCTAAATGAGGGCGCACATGGAAGTAGTTCTTTTGTAGATTATGGTGAACTTGTGTGTGTTGTAGCAGTGCTTTGCTATTGAGAACGAGGTAGCATGCTAGCGTTAGCATGCTAGCGTTAGCCATAGCATTAGCATGCTAACGCTACGAGCTAATGGTTGCGGTTAGCCTGCTCGTTTCGGCTTGTGACGTCACAAGCCGTGCCGATTTTGAACAGCTCACCCAGAGACTGAAGGCAGGACACATTCAGAAACCGTATCTCACTCTAAACAGCATGGATGGATTTTTTTCAAAGTTTGTATGTGTGTGGAAGCACCAGAGACACAACATAACACCCCAAATCCCAGAAAAAGTGATTTTTTCATAATATGGGCACTTTAAAAAGGTAGAACAATGGTAAACATCTTTGCATTAAAGTACACTTCGGTCAAATATCAAGACAAATATTACATTTTAAGGCAGATGAATGCACTGAGTAAATACTACACGCACATATTGTTTTGTTTTACAGACTATAAATAACGTGTTATTGGAAAGGCATTTAAGACAACATGGCATCATGACTTGGTAAATATACACGCCAAGTCAGTCCCTCCAGAAAAACGTGATTATGTGATCGCATAATCAGCCAAAGTAACATAACAGTAGTAAGAGTAATATGATATATGCAGTGTATTAACAGAATATATTATAAGAAAAACAGAATGCGATCCAAGACACATAGATATATTGAGCATTTCTTATTCATGTCACCCCTGGACTCACAGTGACTTAGGTATGATGGTGAATATGTGTAGTGAACAATATGAAAATAAATCATGATCACAATTATTTTGGTCAACATTGAATACATGATTATTTAACACAGTTGCTCATTGACTTTTGGAAAGATGTTGCATTTATTGAAATTGAAAAAACAGTGAAACGGTTAAACAAATGAACAGTTAAAACACTCTGAACTGTGAAATTTCCCCTTTTATAGACCTGCCTTTTCACGGCAGACATGTTGATCATAGGTGCCGATAATACTGAGCACCCACGTGTGCCAGACTGCCAGTAGGCTCCATTCATTTCAAATTAAACATTGCAGTTGGCGTTAAGTGGAGCGTCTGTCATGGTGTGATTGGTTATGTCGCTGTCAGTCCCCGGCTCCATATCCTATCCACCAATCACAGCGTCTCTCGGATGAAAATACCTCCTCAGTGATCCAGTCCCTCCAGAAAAACGCAATTATGTGATCCCATAATACAATGCATAATCAGCCAAAGTCTGCATATTTATGCGGGGGCGCATTTTTTCAAATACGCCGCACTTTTGCCGCATAAATTGCTGATTTCCGTGCAAAATATGCAGGGTTGCGTGATTTCATAATCCCCGCATTTTAGTTGCAAAAAAGTCACACATATATCTTAGCAGAAAGTTGAAAAATGTTGCGTTTACTTCACACAAGAGCAGCCATTTCCCCCTGTTGCCATGGGAACGTTATGAAGTGACGTAATTACGCGACGTGAACATCATCGAAAAGCTGCAAACCCCGCGATGAAGCCACGATGAAACCGCAGTTTTTGCAATTTCATCGCATAAAATTGCATAAATATCCCGCATATTCCATCACATTTTTTAAGAAAACGTGCCGCATAATCAAGGATTTTAGCCCAAAACAATCACAAAAAAACTCCGCATTTTTCTGGAAGGACTGTCAAGTGGCGTGTTATGTGTATGCTTTTTCAGCTATCTGCGTGTATGTCTACGCTGTATAAAGCGGGCGTACACATACACGCTACTTGGCGTGTTATCGCGAGAAGAAAGCGACGGTTGGGTTTAGGAAACGTGACGCGGGACCCGATCCCCGGTCTCCTGGGTGAAAGTCCTGTGTTTGACCCATCCTCCCCCCCGACCAACCTCCCTACGCAGATTTTCGTCCTTTCATACTACTCGCTACGGCGTCAATTCACACGCAATTGCAAGGTAATGTAAGTCAATGGAGGCCAAACGGCGTTGATAGACACGCTAAAAAGCGAGTATGCGTCTTGATAACACGCCAATAATGGCATACGAATTGGCGTGTCATACATACGCCATTTCATGAGATCAGTCTGTTTAAGAGCGTCTCCAGGTTTTGTGCGTGAGACAGAGCTGCGAGGGTTAAAGTGCATTACAGAAGTCTGGAGCTTAAGTAACGATGGATTGCATCACTTCTAAAGATCTCAACTGTGAAAACCAAGACACAGGAATCCAAGCTCTAAAAAGGTACAAATACTCACTAAAGCCCCATTCGTACAGGACTAAAACTACCTGGGAACTAGAGGATGGATACCCGGACCGAGCCCGTCGGGCCGGGCCGGGTTGGGACAGATATTTAGAAATGATGTTGGGGTTCGGGTCGGGCTCGGTCACATCAGCGCGATAAGGCACTGAACATTTTAAATTTAAAACTGCTTATTATGTAGGTGTGTGCCTGTGTTAACGTGAGCTTGTTGCCCCGTGTGAGCTGATGACCTCATCTGTTGACATTTCTGAATGCCTTCCTACAGCTGCTTCATAAAAGCTTTCACACAAACAAACGTACATGTGTCATTAGTATGAGAAAAAAATGAGATTTTAACTGTTGTCAGGCTCGGGTCGGGCTCGGTTACTGGTCTGTTGGACGCTGGCCGGGCTCGGACAGAAAAATGCGTCCCGATCCGCACTCTGAAGGGAACCTGTTGTAGTTTGTAATAACTGCAGAGGTCGTCTGTGATCTGCCTCCCGCGTGAATCTACCACGTCTGTAGTTTGTCATGTAAATATTCCAATGCAAAATACAGACAAGATTTCATCAAACACAGAGGTTGTGTGATAAGTCCCGTGCCAATCGGCATCTCTGTGATTCGGAGTTGTATTGGCTGCGTTGGCAATTCTAAATGAGCGTGTTGACATCACCTGTGGGAGTTGATGTCAGTAAATTTGAGTAAAATACAGACGTCGCTTATCCCGTGTGAATGTGCCTTATGAAACTTTTCTTTGATGAAATCAAATTATTTATCTGTTTGTTTTTTATCTTCGTGTTTTTATCAGAAACAAGACGTGGAGGATTTCTAAATCACATGAGGTCCTTAAGGATGAGAAATGTTTTACAACTTAATGTGCAATACAGAGCATCCCAGCATGCCTGTGTTATTTTAAAGTTCTCATATTATGCTCATTTTCAGGTTCATAATTGTATTTGGAGGTTGTACCAGAATAGGTTTACATGGTTTAATTTTCAAAAAACACCATCTTTTTGTTGTACTGCTCATTGCTGCAGCTCCTCTTTTCACCCTGTGTTCAGGTCTCTGTTTTAGCTCCAGAGTGAGACCTCTCACTGCTGTAACATCTTCGTTGGCAGTCGCACATGATCAGTAGCTAGGTAAGGACTACTAGCCAGTCAGAAGCAGAGTATGAGGGCGTGCCATGCTAGCAGCTAGGCGAGCATTATAACGTGTGTTCCAAAGTGACCACGTTTGTCTCTGAAGTAAAGGCTGGACTACAATAGAGCTGTTTGGAGCAGTTTGTGAACAGTGTTTTCTGTTGGAGATGGTAAGTCCCTTTGGGGTGGACTTTGGGCTTTTTCACTTTGTAAACCTATAACATGCACAAAAAAGATATATAACACGATAAAGGAAAGGGAAAAGCCAAAAAGCATAATATGAGCACTTTAAAATATGTTCTCCAGAGGAACGAAGCACTGGCCAAAAGTCTGGTTCCAGCGTCAGCCAGCGAAGCAAGTTTTCATGAAGCAAAGTCTCCACATCTCTCCCGTAATGTGCATGTTAGTCATTCAGACACCAAGCGGCTTCATTCACCCGGCGAAATATTACAAGTCATTCAAAGTCTTGAACTCTCAGGCGTATCTCAGCTGTAGCCGTTCCTTCCTGTTAACCTTCAGCTCTTTTTTTTCCTCTTTCACAAGCTTCTCGTCAACCTTTTTCTCTTCAGGACTTCAGTCCTATACTGGTCATCATCTGCTCGTACACTGTCCACGCCATGGCGGCCATCAGGGTCCTCCTCAGAGCCCGGGGCACCGCCCCTCTGAAGAAACCCCGCAGCCTGTGTTCCTGAGAGAGAGACAGACAGACAGACAGACAGACAGACAGACAGACAGAGAGACAGAGAAATAGAGAGAGACATAGAGAGAGAGCGAGAGACAGACAGACAGACAGACAGAGAGAGAGAGAGAGAGACAGACAGACAGACAGAGGGGGAGAGAGAGAGAGACAGACATACATACAGACAGACAGAGAGAGACAGAAATAGAGAGAGACAGAGAGAGAGAGACAGAGAGAGAGAGGACAGACACACAGAGAGAGAGATAGAGAGAGAGAGAGAGAAATAGAGAGAGAGAGAGAGACAGAGAGAGAGAGACAGAGAGAGAGATAGAGAGATAAATAGAGAGAGAGAGA
>NC_050193.1:29501492-29531492 GCF_008315115.2 Sander lucioperca | reverse complement strand
CTGCCACCTCTTAGTCGATTAGTCGACTAATCGGTTGTTTTGGTCTTAGTCGACTAAGATTTCTTTAGTTGAGTCATTTTTTATTTGTGCTTAATTACTCATTTCCAAGAAACTTATGAGCACATTTCTGGTAAACACAAGATTTAAAGTGGTGCTTTTGCAGGATTAATTGTGGAGAAAGTCAGTTTTACAGATGGTTCATTAACTACATTTATATTGTGCTTTTCTAGTCTTAACCACCTCTCAAAGAGCACAGCTCTGTCGATTACATCAACTAATCGATTAATCGACAAAATCATATAAGTGTTAGTCGACTAAGAATTTCTTTAGTCGAGGACAGCCCTAGTGCCCTGTGCACGAGCCTAGGAGCATTTTACTAATGCTCTGTTAAAATAACAATGAAATGCTGCATTATTGACTTTAGACCAGGTTTTTGTTGGTCAATGGTGCCATCACCTCCCGCTGCCTCAAGATAGCAATACGCCCAGAATGCACCTGAACACACCGCCCTGTAAGACCAGCACGCCCAGAATGCACCTGAACACACCTCCCTGTAAGACCAGCACGCCCAGAATGCACCTGAACACACCTCCCTGTAAGACTAGAACGCCCAGAATGCACCTGAACACACCTCCCTGTAAGACCAGCATGCCCAGAATGCACCTGAACACACCTCCCTGTAAGACCAGCACGCCCAGAATGCACCTGAACACACCTCCCTGTAAGACCAGCACGCCCATGGGCCACAGATGGGTGCAGGTGCATTTGCTGTTTAAACGACGTGGGCGCTGGACGGGAAACTGACAACTGCGTCGGTCTTAAACTAGCAAAGACACTTGGGTCGGGCTTTGCGCTGCGCTGGGTGCAAGATAGGGCTCTGGGTGTCCGTTACCTTTTGGCAGCGAGGCCTTGGCCTGGCTGTACAACATGACGTAGATACCGGAGAAAGGAACGTCTCTGAGCAGAGTGGCCATCAGGCCGGAGAAGAGAGCAGCGGGACCTTCGGTCCGACACACGCTGCGCAGAGCACCGGTCACACTCCCATAACTGTACCTGCCACACTGAGACAAGAACACAGACTGAAGAAAAGCTACACTTGAACAAACATCAGTGTGATCACAACTACCTAAAATGATAGAAACCATCTTTTGGAGAAAATTATTTGACGTGTGCTTTGATTAGTTTTTTAGTTTGGCCTGTGTCTGATCTCAAAGTTTTGGCTTCACTTATACTTCAAATCAATAATTTTTATGGTCTCAAACTTTATGTCACAGCAAACTTAGTCAGTCAGAGGTCGTTAGGAATCCTTCGCCTTACCCTTGAAGTTGGTAGATTTAAAAACATCCAAGAAGATAAAAGGTTGTGCGAACTATGTAACTACAACGTGACATCATGACTTCACGTAAACATACACGCCCACTTACCAACTGAGCTATCTGGGCGCCCCGCACTGTAGCTTCAGGCTACGTTTAGACGGAAACGATCTGAAGAGAAAACGCAAAAGTGCCGTTGCGTTCTCACTTTTTATTCCACGTTTAGACAAGAGTTTTG
This sequence comes from Sander lucioperca, assembly GCF_008315115.2. Classification (NCBI taxonomy): domain Eukaryota; kingdom Metazoa; phylum Chordata; class Actinopteri; order Perciformes; family Percidae; genus Sander; species Sander lucioperca. The sequence continues at coordinate 29,529,941 of NC_050193.1, read as the reverse complement.
GGGGGTGGAGATCTGCGTGCATATGGTGACGCAAAAGTGTGTGAAATTCGATGTAGTATGCACGCCAGGCGGCTAGGTGGCACTGCCACACAACACCACCAAGGCCTCGCGCCTACGTAGAACCTTCCTACTACTCTCCTTAGTAGCGCCAAACCAAAACATGTCGAAGAGAACAACAAAGCTCGTCTGGACAGACTAAGAGGAGGAGTTGCATGTTTGTCTGATGATGACCGGCACAGTCGACCGTGATAAGCCACAGCACAGCACCCACGGGAGCACTACCGATATCCTGAGCCTCGCAGCCTTCATCGTATAAACAGGGCCTCAATATATGTCATTTCTGTTGCTATTCTGGTATCTGGTCCCTTGCTGTGAATAATGGTGCAATGTAAGCCAATGTGGGCTGGTCATGTTTTCTTTTATGCATGATCATGATACAATAATAACATATTAATCATTCATTCATATACTGCCTGTGCTCACTTCAAAGCGTGTCTTGATGACAGTGACCGGCAGCATGAAGACGCCCGCCACCGTCCGGGCCGAGCCTCCCAGCAGCACGGCCTCCGCGGCCCCGGGGCTGCGGTCCTGCAGGAAGTGCTGCTTCAGGGAGTAGTAGGAGCTGAAGTAGAGCCCGACGCCGGGGATGGTCCGAGCAAAGGACTGGAGGAGCAGACGGATGAAAGGGGGCAGAGTCAGGAACAGAAGGGAGAATCTGACGCTGGGGAATTTGTGAACATGTTTTCATAAACACAGGAGACTTTGAATGAGACAGGAGGGGGCGGAGGTGGAGAAGAGACAGAATAAAGATGTTCTAACCGGTGAAACTCCTTTCCACAGTCCCAGCAGCCTCTCTGTTCGCACCACGCTCAGGACCACAGTCATCATCCCCACTCGGCCCGAGCTGAAAGAGGAACATTCAGATGAGCTGACAGAAATACCTTGGCATTGTATACTGGACAACAAGCTTAAATGGGACTCATGGACTGATCTTTTGCACACTGCTTGCTTGCTGGAGATGTACTGATAACTGTGCTGGGCTAAAATAATCAATTCTCCAATTAAAATAAATCTTTGTCTGAGTGATCTGATGCCGAGTAATAAAATCCAAAAATGGACCTTTTAATCAGTCCTGTATAAAGTACTCAAAGGCAATTCTTGAGTAAAAGTATGTAAGTGTGTGTGTGTGCATGTGCGTGCATATGTATGTATGTGTGTATGTGCGTGTGCGCGCGAGTGTGTGTGTGTGTGTGTGTGCACGTGTGTGTGTGCGTTTGTGCGTGTGTGCGTGCGTGTATGTGTGCATGTGTGTGTGTGTGTGCATGTGTGTTTGTGCGCGTGCGTTTGTGCGCGTTTGTGTGCGCGTGTGTGTGTGTGTGTACGTGTGTGTTTGCGCGCATGTGTGTGTGCGCGAGTGCGTGTGTGTGTGTGTACATAGACTCACCCAGGCTGCATGCCGCTCTGCAAAGTCTGCAGACGGGTCTTGACCAGGTCGAGAGGCTGGAAGAGCAGCGTGGAGCACGTCCCGCTGACGGAGCCGCACATGAAGGCTTTGATCGCTGGGTGAGCCTGGGGGGGGTTGCAGAGAGACACAAGGAGAGAGGAAGTATGGAGTTAGGGTGCTTGCACACTAGAAAAAGGGGATCCGGCGATTCACCGCAGGGTGGTGGGAGGGTCACTGACTGAATCGGCCCATTTGTGTGACGTCCTGTTGTGATCTTTAACCCCCCCCCAAAATGTAGCACAAGTAGACTTCATATTTCACAAATATTGTTTACCATCAAATCGTTTCCGACCGCACTTGAAGGCAGCTTCATTGAATGCACGCTTTTCCTACTATGACAGGGGCCGATTTATGTTTTCCTCCGTGGGTGCTCACGGATGCACGCCTATTAAAAAGTAGTCAAAAAATGTTTGCATTTCAGAACCTTAGGAAATGGACAGCGGCCGACACGGACACACACGCCTATTGACTCGATAATAAAGCCGTAAAGTAGACTATCTTTCAACTCAGGACAACGCCACTTCTCACAGATACAGAAAGGACTGGAGATGAGAAGTTTAACTGGCACGCAACCACGATCAGCTTCGTGGGAAATTAAGAATCATCAGTCCTTCCAGAAAAATGCTGAGTTTTTTTGTGATTGTTGCGGCAAAAATCCTTGATTATGCGGCACGTTTTCTTAAAAATGATGATGCGATGGAATATGCGGGATATTTATGTAATTTTATGCGATGAAATTGCAAAAACTGCGGTTTCATCGTGGCTTCATCGTGGGGTTTGCAGCTTTTCGATGATGTTCACGTCGCGTAATTACGTCACTTCATAACGTTCCCATGGCAACAGGGGAAAATGGCTGCTCTTGTGTGAAGTAAACGCAACATTTTTCAACTTTCTGCTAAGATATATGTGGGACTTTTTTGCAACGAAAATGCGGGGATTATGGAATCATGCAAGCCCCGCATATTTTGCGCGGAAATCAGCAATTTATGCGGCGAAAGTGTGGCGTATTTGAAAAAATGCGCCCCCGCATAAATATGCAGACTTTGGCTGATTATGCATTGTATTATGGGATCACATAATTGCATTTTTCTGGAGGGACTGGATCACTGAGGTGGTATTTTCATCCGAGAGACGCTGTGATTGGTGGATAGGATATGGAGCCGGGGACTGACAGCGACATAACCAATCACACCATGACAGACGCTCCACTTAACGCCAACTGCAATATTTAATTTGAAATGAATGGAGCCTACTGGCAGTCTGGCACACGTGGGTGCTCAGTATTATCGGCACCTATGATCAACATGTCTGCCGTGAAAAGGCAGGTCTATAAAAGGGGAAATTTCACAGTTCAGAGTGTTTTAACTGTTCATTTGTTTAACCGTTTCACTGTTTTTTCAATTTCAATAAATGCAACATCTTTCCAAAAGTCAATGAGCAACTGTGTTAAATAATCATGTATTCAATGTTGACCAAAATAATTGTGATCATGATTTATTTTCATATTGTTCACTACACATATTCACCATCATACCTAAGTCACTGTGAGTCCAGGGGTGACATGAATAAGAAATGCTCAATATATCTATGTGTCTTGGATCGCATTCTGTTTTTCTTATAATATATTCTGTTAATACACTGCATATATCATATTACTCTTACTACTGTTAAATTGCACATATGTTCATATTACATAGCCATATTTATTCTGCTCTTATAAAAGGTAACTGCTAATACACTGCACATATTTATATTTAATTTATATTACTCTAAACCACTTTCTGTTAACCAACTGTACACTGCTGTCTACACTACCATATATTTCTTGTCTTGTCTATCCACCACCTGTCTATACTTGTCTATACTTTGTATATCACATTGCACTTTTCTGCTCTTTCTGAACTTCTGGTTGGACTCAAACTGCATTTCGTTGTCTTTGTACTCTGCACAATGACAATAAAGTAGAATCTAATCTAATATTCAGCTGTGATGTAGTCTCACGTTGCCAGACCTATCTTCACAGCGCTGTGTCAGCAGCTGTGATGCAACAACGCAGCAGCCTTCTATATTATCTTATTGCATCGCCAAAACCACCTCTGGACTCACTGCCTGTCCAGTCGGAAAAAGTAGGTTAAGATAGGTCATCCGTACGTCAGGACGGTGCTATCACTCAGACAGAAAGATGCCCTGACCTGAAATTAGTTACAAGAACTATCCTTCTGCTCAAACTGAAATCACTTATGTAGGGCGGCAACTAACCACTCTTTTGTCGATTAATCTGTCGATTATTTTCTGGATTGATCGATTAGTTGTTTGGTCTATAAAATGTCAAAAAATGTGTTTACCAAAAAGCCCAAGATGACAAATGTTGTGTTTTGTCCACAACTCAAAGATATTCAGTTTCCTGTCCCAGAGGAGAGAAGACACTAGAACAATATTCACATTTAACAAGCTGGAATCACAGAAATTTGTTATTTTTTTCCATAAAAAAATGACTCAATTTATTTATTTCATTATCAAAAATAGTTGGCGATTAATTCAATAGTTAACACCTGATCGATTAATCTTTGCAGCTCTACACTTATGACTAATATCAGATGAACAATCATTTTTCCGACAGTAAAACTCACCAGTGATAGTTCCATGGCTCTTCAGGACGGTGTTCTGTCTCTTCAATCTGTTTTTCCTTTCTTCTTTCTGCTGATCTGTCACTCTGCTGCTGTCCACTCTCTACTGTTTGCACGCCTAAAAAGAGGAGAAATGAGAAGTAGTCTCTGAGTAATGACGTCCGTTGATCAAACACAGGCTGGCCATGAAGAGGAAATGTTCCAGGTGATGAAGAAACATGTATCAGAGTGCTGATGATCTCACAGAGACAGACACACACACACACACACACACACACACACACACAGAGGCATGCATACACACACACACACACACACACACACACACATTCCTGTGTGTGAACACCCAACACAACACACAGCTACTCATTAACTAACCAGTGAGCGTTGTGCTACACATTAGGATAGATCTGCTGCATGTTTGTCTCGTGAACAGATAATGAACTAACTGATTCAGCACTAAAAGGTCTGGTATCACCAGCTGTTTCCAATTAATCCATTAGTTTGGTCTACTGTCACACATGAGTGAAGAAACTACAAAATATTCACATTTAACAAGCTTCAATCACAGAAATGTTTACTTTCTCCTTCACAAAAACGACTCCAACTTAATCATGGATTATCAAAATAGCTGGCGATTAATTTAATAGTCGATACTGTTAAGAAATTCTAAAAGAGACGTGATCGTTTGATTTCTGAGGAGGAAGGAGAAAGGGTTGGCCCAATTGAAAGTTAAGCAAAAGGTTTAATAAACAAACATGATGAAAATGACATGACAAAAAGCAAATGCTACACTGCAGCTGACAGTGGACTGATCTACGTTTCTCCCTGATGGAGTCACATAAAAACAGTCAAAACATACATACATAACATGCTTCCTTGTGGGGTCACAGTTTTGCAGTCCTGAATCATGCTCAGTAATCCAAATGTATCCTAAAGAAGTTGAGGGTGGTTCCTCAAATGACATCCCTTCCTATTGGTCAGATGTTTTCTCACGATAAGGTCCTACCTCTGAATTGTCAGGTTACTCCAGGTCAAGACCTAGGTCATTTATCACGGTAGTGCCAATTCTAGGGCTGCCCCCTCTTAGTGGATTAGTCGACTAATCGGTCGTTTTGGTCTTAGTCAACTTAGATTTCTTTAGTCGATTAGTCATGTTTTATGCTTTTTTCATGCTGAATGACTTATTTCCAAGAAACGTACGAGCACATCTCTGGTAAACACAAGAATTAAAGTGGTGCTCTTGCATGACTCTTTGCGGAGAAACTCAGATTTACAGATCTGTCGATTAAATCAACTAATCGATTAGTCGATACAATTGAATGAGTGTTAGTCGACTAAGAATTTCTTCAATCGAGCACAGCCCTAGCCAATTCTATTCAAGTTTACAGAGATATGCATTTCCTTTGTTCTAATCAAGTCTGGCCCAGCAGGGAGTGGCTCCCCAAAAGGCAGAGACAAAAGTTACCTTTCCTGTGAGGACCAGTCTCCTCTAGTATGCAAATTGACAGTCATGACTTAATCATTCATTGGAGCTAGGTTTGGGGTGAGGCAGTCGAATGCTGATTAGTGTAGTTATTTGATTAGATCTAGCTGCAGGCTACATACAAACCACAAGTACATTGTTTTCATAACATTAAGCATGGTTTTAACTTTTTTATCTTCAACAATACCTAATCAATTAATCTTTGCAGCTGTAGCGTTTGACTTTTCTGAGTAATGTCTTGGTTTGTTGGATGGATGTTCACACACCTGCAAGTCTGGGTTAGAATTGAGTTAGTAGACTCATGTAGAAACATATATATTCTGCTGCAACCACAGATACAGTACACTAATAATATTTATATAATATATATATATAATATACCATACATTCATAGGATGCAGCTCCATCCTCTCAACAGAAACCAGTCAGTATCAGGTGTGCTGTTCCTTTATTTTGCTGCTCATCACTATTTATCATTATTACAATAACTCTGAGGAAACTGACATGTTACACTCTGTCATATCTACATGAAATGCCAATTTAGATCACACCTGCATAAAAATACTTTCTACTTTACTACATTCTTCTGTATCTTACCGGTCCTCAAGTCTTCTGCAGAGGCTGATATCACAAGTCTGACGCAACCGGTTACTATAATATCATACGGTCAATGACCACATGACGGACACATGGGCAGGGCTCGTGTCCTTCTTCCTCTGACCTAAAACAACCATGACTGCTCCGTCCCTTCGACCTGTCTCCCTGCTCCGTCCCTTCGACCTGTCTCCCTGCTCCGTCCCTTCGACCTGTCTCCCTGCTCTCTGACTGGACAGCGAGTAGCCGGTTCCTGCCGGTTGTAACTGTGAGAAAGCCCCGCCCATCTAGGAGCTGCTGGTTTCTGATTGGTTAAACAGTGGGCCGTAATGTCAGTATTAAAAGAGCACCATAAAAAATTCTAATAGCGCATTCAAAAACTTCTAAACGTCTTATAGAAACTCAATTTAGGCAGAATACAAAACTACACCTGAATGTGAATGTACTCTCAGAGTGATAGGATTCTTTATTTCTTAACCATCCCAATATAACGTCTAAAAACCGCCGCTAGCAGCAACTTTATACACTTGAGATCAACATTAAAGAGCATTTCTAACGTACTAGATTCAGGGGTGAAGAAACATTTGAGTAAAATTAAACATATGACCAGAAATAACTCTATACAAAGAAAAAAATAAATAAAAATACAGAACCATTTTCAGCTAAATGTAGCCTACTTAAAGTAAAAAGCCCTCAGAATACAAAAAAAACGTCCTTAAAACCTAAATATTTACAGGTATTTCTTTTAAAAAAAAAATATATATATATATATATATATATATATATATATAAAAAACTAGGAGTCAAATAATGTAGTGGATTAAAAAGTAGTTTACATGTTCTCTGAATTCTCTGAATTCCAGTGAAGTAGAAAGTACCAGAAAACAGAAATACTCACAAAAGTACCTCAAATATGTACTTAGTACAGTGCTTTGAGTTACTTTCTCCCTACTGACTATATTAAAGAGAAAAACACATTTTATCATAAATGTATATCAGTAACAGAAACAAAGACTTCCTATTAACATGTATGATTATTATTTTGAGGTCATGAATACACCAGCGAGCTGAGCTGTCTGATGAAGACAGGAGAGAGTTCTCTTCATGTCTCCGTCCCTGTTTGCTGTACTTTTACTCACGTCACTCAACGGGGAAACCGGTTCGGACTTGCTGTGCTCCGGTTGTGTGTTATGGGAACCCTGCCTGCCCTGTGTGTGTGTGTGTGTGTGTGTGTGTGTGTGTGTGTTCTATGGGAACCCTGCCTGCCCTCTGCTGGTGACAACACATCATTTCATAAACAACTACTTTGGCCTGAAGTGTGTGTGTGTGTGTGTGTGTGTGTGTGTGTGTGTGTGTGTGTGTGTGTGTGTGTGAGAGAGAGAGTGTGTGCGTGCGTGTGTGTGAGCGATTGAGTTTGTGTGTTTGTGCGCGTGTGTGTGTCTGAGTGAGTGTGAATGAGTGTGTGAGTGATTGAGTTTGTGTGTGAGTGAGTGTGTCTGAGTTCATGTGTGTGTGTGTGTGTGTGAATGAGTGAGTGTGTGTGTGTGAGATTGAGTTTGTGTATGAGTGGGTTTGTGTGTGAATGAGTGAGTGTGTGTGAGTGATTGGGTTTGTGTGTGTCTGAGTGAGTTTGTGTGTGTGTGTGTGTGTGTGTGTGTGTCTGAGTGAGTGAGTGAGTCTGTGTGTGTGTGTGTGTGAGTCTGTGTGTGTGTCTGAGTGAGTGTGTGTGCCTGAGTGAGTGAGTCTGTGTGTGTGTGTGTCTGAGTGAGTGAGTCTGTGTGTGTGTGTGTGTGTGTGTGTGTGTGTGTGTGTGTCTGAGTGAGTGAGTTTGTGTGTGTGTGTCTGAGTGAGTGAGTCTGTGTGTGTGTGTCTGAGTGTGTGTGTGTGTCTGAGTGAGTGAGTGAGTTTGTGTGTGTGTGTGTCTGAGTGAGTCTGTGTGTGTGTGTGTCTGAGTGTGTGAGTTTGTGTGTGTGTGTCTGAGTGAGTGAGTCTGTGTGTGTGTGTGTGTCTGAGTGAGTGAGTTTGTGTGTGTGTGTGTCTGAGTGTGTGAGTTTGTGTGTGTCTGAGTGAGTCTGTGTGTGTGTCTGAGTGAGTCTGTGTGTGTGTGTGTGTGTGTGTGTGTCTGAGTGAGTGAGTTTGTGTGTGTGTGTGTGTGTCTGAGTGAGTGAGTCTGTGTGTGTGTGTCTGAGTGAGTGAGTTTGTGTGTGTGTGTGTGTGTGTCTGAGTGAGTGAGTTTGTGTGTGTGTGTGTGTGTGTGTCTGAGTGAGAAATCTTGATTATTTGTATCAGATTTTAGTATTGTTTTGGTAGTTGTGTCATAATAGACAACTTAACCTGAGTTTACGTGTAATGAACGGTGTTTAACCCTTGTGTTGTCTTCCCGTCACCCACGCAACTTTTAGTTTTTCTGGGTAAAAATTTTAAATTCAAACTTACTCAAACACACACACTCACTTTTCCCGATGCTGTCACTTGTTTCCAAGTTTTTGGTCACTTTTCCCGATGTTTTAGTTGATTTTTTCCTGCAGTTTTGAAGCTTTTTCCAACATTTTTGTCATGCTCTTTTTTGAATTTATTTCTCAAATGCTCAAAATTCAATGAAAGTAGTGAACTGATCATTTATTTAACTTGTGAAGAGCGTCGTACGGAACCATCAACGTTATTTTCTTTGACAATTTGGTTCAAAGAAGCCCAAATTTCTGAAATAAAACCATTTTGAAAACGGGTCAGATTTGACCCGGAGAACAAACTGCCATCGCTATAAAACCCTCTGAAAATAAAGACAAGCATGAGACCGTGTAGCAGTTTAGAAAGCCTCTTTAATTATTGATACCAACATTTCACAACATGATTTCCATTCCAGAGGTGCAGACAGAATCGTTACAAAAGAATTGAGGAGATGCAGTTTCTTTTTTTTTTTTTTTTGGATTTCCTTTTCTTTTTAAGTGCGAAACAGCGACACGTTATATGTGTGAGCCGTTATTCTTAACACATTCCTCTCACTTCCCAGCAGTGTGAGCCGTAAGCAGCCCCCCCGAGCAGCCTGCGAGCGGTTTTCCAGCATCCCGACACAAAGAGCGTCCATCTCTAAAGACCTGTCCATCTGATACGTGTGGTCACGTGTCGACTCGGCTCTATGCGAAGCCCTTTGAGCCAGAGTAAAGGGAAGAAGTACGTCCCTGGCTCCTGAATCATAACAACCTCAGGTATACACCCCCCCCCACCCCCACCGCTCAACAAGCCGTGCTCTGAGAATACAGTGTGTGCAGTGAGTAATAAAGACTACCCTGCCACCCAGTTTCAACGTTACCTTGAACATAAACAAAAACAATGAAAGTGATGAATGTAAATAATCAATGCACATCCAAAAAGAAAAAGCCAACCAACCCTGCCCGGGAGAATTCAGCTGCATTTAAGGCCGCCTCAAGGCGCCGACACACCAACCAGATAATCGGCCGTCGGACAGTCTGGCGAGGTCGGTGACTCGAGTCTGTTCGGTGTGTTCCGTGTCCGTCGGAGGAGCCGTTGGCCTTCATTTGGGCTGATTTGACTTGTTGAATCGGCCAGTGGGCGGTCGGACTCAATGACCAATTACCGGAAATGGCGAGCGGGGTGAGCGTGACTAGAGTCTCTCAAAATCTGATGAAAATCTTTTAAACTGACCTTTGTCGATCTGAAGTGAAGACAGATTCAGCAACTGCATGGCCTATTTCTCGCTTAAAATGTTTTCAGAAACACGTTTCGGTGAACTATTTTAGTCCAATATGAGATCGGATTCTGAACGAGCCGCCATTATGCTCAGATTAGAAATTCGGGAGCAGCCAGACCCACGTGATGCGTTCGTCCAATCAGCTGCTGGTTTTCATTTTTTGGGGCGACAATACAGATTAGCGCCGCCTGCTGCTATGGAGACGTATTACGTTTCGCGCACGTGCAGAACGTACGCTGAAGTCGGCGTCTCTTCAGTGTGTTCTGAGTCACTTTTTGGAGCTCGGGGAGACCGATCAGTCCGACGGTCGGTCGTCAGGTTGGGGTGTCAGAGCTTTTAGTTCATGTTGGCAGTCGGTGCACTTACTAAACCATCACGTGCACGGGCTTTCCAAAACTTCCAAGCTTCTCCGTCAATGTTTCAATGAAACACACAAATGCAGTGGTTTATAATGTCTAGGCTGAAGTGTTTTTTTTCCATCTCAGTGCAAAAATTAAGACATTTCAGCACAGTCACAATCAAATGCTTTCAGTATGCGCCAGTGAGAAGTCTCCAATTGTGTCGCTTCGAAATCTGCCTCCAATTTTATTTCACCGTTACATTTTTAAGCCCTAAAGCGTAGTCACGAGTACTAACTGCAGCTAAATCGATAGAGTACATTTCCGCTTATAAAGCTTCATTATAATCTGAAGCGAAAGCGCGAGCATAACAAACACGAAGCCCTTCAATTCTGAACATTATAAAAACTTCTGCATAAAATACAATTCCATAGATTGAGATATTACTTTGGTCCCCTTCCAGTAATCCGTCTTCATTTTTGTATACTTCTTTTCTTTGTTTACTCCTTCTTCAATTAGAAAAATAGATCCTAAATCAGGACTATCATAATTTGAACGTTTCCTTACAAAAATATCATTTTATTTTTTAGTTTTTTTTCCCAGAGAACGAAAAAAATGAAGCAAACGAAGAAATTTGGCCCAAAATAACTTGTGTGTGTGTGTTTGTCAACATGGTGATTGTCCAGAGTTTACTGGCTTCTCTGTGTGTGTGTGTGTGTGTGTGTGTGTGTGTGAGACACTGAGACTGCATAGATTGTCAATGTTAAAGAGATCAGACTGTCACAGGACTAAACTCTAGTTTCAGGTAACTCTTATTTTGGTGTTGCTCTCCGTTCAGTAGGTACAGTGGTGTGTGCTCGTGTGTGAATTTGGATCGGCCCGTTTATGATGCAGATCTACGGAGTCGAGTGGCACGCTGGCGGTGTTCACTCCGGCTTGGGCTCGGGGGCCTCGCTCTTGGGCTCGCTCTCCTCGTCGCTTTCGATGCCGGTGCGGGGGACAGTGCGGCGCACGGTGAAGGGGAGGTCGTTACGCCTAAAACAAAAAAAAAAAGAAAGAAATAGAAGCATTTAAAAACTACAGAACACCCGAGGTCTGGTCTGATGGAAAGCTCAACACTAGAACCCCGTTCACTGCATTCAAAATCTATTTCATCATCATGCTTGAAATAATGTGATTGTCATTTTAAAAAGGGCACCATCCTGCATTTAGTTTTTATTCAGACTAAGGTGATCCATTTTGGTCACCTTCCTGAATTATTATACATATACTTATTTCAAATTCATCTCCCATATGTCAACAGATCTGCTACAAGTCTGCATAACAATGAAAAGAGCGACCCCCCCCTGTGAGTCCATTAGTCGACTAATCGGTCGATTTGGTCTTAGTTAACTAAGATTTCTTTAGTTGATTAGTCATTTTTTATGCTTATTCATGCCGTATGACTTATTTCCAAGAAACTTGTGAGCACATCTCTGGTAAACACACAATTTAAAGTGGTGCTTTTTAATGATACTGTTTAGAGAAACCATCTCTCTTAACTGGTATAGATCTGGTGTCGTCGTAAATGGGCTCGTTTCTGTGGGTCTGTATACCTGTCTAAATGTTATCTGTTGTGTATATATATATATATTATATATGTGCATGAAACAGATAGATATTGTCGCGGGGAGGGAGGGTGGGTCTGTCTGTGTCTGTCTGTGTCTGTATCTTTGTCTGTCTGTTTCCGGGATTACATTACAGGTCATTTAGCGGACGCTTTTATCCAAAGCAACTTACAATTATATCAGAAGTTGCACACCTCTGGAGCAACTAGGGGTTAAGTGTCTTGCTCAAGGACACGTTGGTTGATGTATCACGGTATCGCAGATTTGTGAGGACTATGGTTAACTACTCCTCAGATCTCTGCAGGGTAAATCCAGACAGCTAGCTAGACTATCTGTCCAATCTGAGTTTTCTGTTGCACGACTAAAACTTTTGAACGTACACATGTTCCACCAAAACAAGTTCCTCCCTGAGATTATTTAGCAGAGGCACCGTGGCTCCGTCTTAGAGCCGAAAGAAATGCCAATGAACCAGAGCATGTTTTCTCCCATCCCAGAATGCTGTGTGGACTAGCCAGACCTTCCTCCACAGCGCTGTGAAAGAAGGTCTGGCAATACGAGACTACCTGTCGATCAAATCAATTAAATCGATAAGTCGACCAAATAATACAACGTTAATTTGACGACAGCCCCAGACTCTGCAGTCCCTTTCCCCTTTTACCTGAGCTTGCTCTTGAGGGTGGAGACTTCACGGTTCATGGCGTCTGCCGACTCCGTGGCGTCCTCCAGCTCCCTCTGCAGTTTCCTTCGGTTGGCGTTGGCTCTCTGAGCCTCTTCCTCAGCCTCCTCCAGCTGACGCTTCAGCTGCTTCATACGAGAGTTGGCCTTGTCCACCTACGATTACACACAGAAACAAAGTTAGACGTGCAGAACAAGAATTCTGCTGCAATGATGCAACAATTATTAACTTTACAGTGCTCATATTCTGCTCATTTTCAGGTTCATAATTGTATTTGGAGGTTGTACCAGAATAGGTTTACATGGTTTAATTTTCAAAAAAACATTTTTGTTGTACTGCACATTGCTGCAGCTCCTCTTTTCACCCTGTATTCAGCTCTCTGTTTTAGCTACAGAGTGAGACCTCTCACTGCTGTAACATCTTTGTTGGGAGTCGCACATGCTCAGTAGCTAGGTAAGGACTACTAGCCAGTCAGAAGCAGAGTCTGAGGGCCCTGACAGTAGCTAGGTAAGGACTACTAGCCAGTCAGAAGCAGAGTATGAGGGCCCTGACAGTACCTAGGTAAGGACTACTAGCCAGTCAGAAGCAGAGTATGAGGGCGTGCCATGCTAGCAGCTAGGTGAGCATTATAACGTGTGTTCCAAAGTGACCACGTTTGTCTCTGAAGTAAAGGCTGGACTACAATAGAGCTGTTTGGAGCAGTTTGTGAACAGTGTTTTCTGTTGGAGATGGTTAAGTCCAAGACCTTTTCACTTTGTAAACATATAACGTGCACAAAAAATATATATATAACACAATAAAAGGAAAGGGAAAAAGCCAAAAAGCATAATGAGCACTTTTTAATATAAAGATGGGGAACCCCTCTGACCTGGTCCTTGTACTGCTCCGTGTTGCGTCTCTCGTCGTCCACCTGCAGGATGATTTCCTTCAGTTTCTTCTCTGTGCGTCTCACGAGCTTGGTGGCGCCCTGCCGCTCCCTAAGTCAAGAGCACAACATTAGTCAGACTAAAAAAAAACACAAAGTCACACACTGAAGGCTCGTGTAACCTGGTGGTGGAGGAACCATTTAGAGCCTCTACTTGTGTAAAAGTAGCAATACTGCAATATCAAAATGCTCCATCCCTCAAGTATTAAAAAGGTATTCTAAGAATCAGGAGGACTCAAAAGATCCCAAGACCGCGGGGGTGTCGGGACGTGGAAGTTGCACTTTCCTGTTGTAGCTGGTTCAGGTGGAGCTAGTCTAAACTATTTTTATTACAACGTATGTGTAGTTTTATGTGTTACAGTGCATCATATATTGCTTTTATGTTTTGTTTATAAAATCTTAATCTGAAAAGTAACTAAAGCTGTCAAATGAAGTGTGGTTTCCCTCTGAAATGTAGTATAATAAAAGTATAAAGTAGCATTAAATGAAAATGCTCAAGGACCTCAAAGTTAACTTAAGTAAATGTGCTTGAACACCACCACTGGTGTAACCTCAGCAGCTGTATCATGAGTTTAAATCGATTTAAATATTTAAACGATTAAATCGCATGATTGTCCAAAGTTAGCTCGCAAGTAACTGCAAATTAATGACGATAAAGTTTAGTCAGGATACGGTCTTGAAACCATTTCAAACTTTTTTTAAAAAAATGCTATAAAATTGAAGAAAACAACCATAAGTTTATGAAAATAATCATTCATTTTACCTGAAGAACACTGTATGGCATCTATATTAGTTTTAGGCAATTTGGTTGAAAGAAACCCAAGTTCCTGATATTAAAAACTTTGAAAACAGGTCAAATTTGACCCGAGGAAAACACAAGGGTTAAAAAAAAACCTTTTTCTTTCTTCTTTTTATCCATTTCTGCTCAAGGAGCTTATGGCACTTTTCCATTACATGGTACCTGATCGACTCGCCTCGACTCGCCTCGCCTTTTTTGGTTTTCCATTATGAACCTGGTACCTGCTAACAGGTACTTTTTTTAGTACCTCCTCAGTCGAGGTTCCCAGCGAGCTGAGGCGAGCCGAAAAGGTGACGTGAAAGCGACAGAGGGGGGTGTCCTGAACAAACCCGCTATTTTTAAACAGTTTAGCCAGCTGGTTTTTTTTTTTGCTGCTTCCAGCTTCTTTAGAAACTAAATGTGTCTTCTGGCAACAACACACCTTCCACGTTCTGTGTGTGTGTACGTTAGGTCACGTCAGTTTACTGCGGCGCCGCTTGTTGTACAGTCCTGCGGAGGCTCCAGGCAGAGCTTTCACCGTAGCCTAACTACACACACACATGCTGGCTCGACGCACACACCAGCGCACAAGTATAAACATCAGGCCACTACACAGGCTACGGAGAAAGCTCTGCGTGGAGCCTCCACAGAACTGTAGAACAAGCTCAAGTGGCCTGATGTGTATAGGCTACTTGTGCGCTGGTGTGTGCGTCGGGCCGGCATAACGACCAGCCACGCTGAGGCGGCACTAAAATCTGCAATGGAAAACGGACGCACAGTGTGTCGAGGCGGGTTGAGCAGGTACCATGTAATGGAAAAACGACGACATTAGTTCCTGATTTCCCAAACTACGGAGCGACCCAAGGCCTAGATCCCAGAGCGTGTGTGCGTTAAATGCGACGGCTGAGGCTTTCACCTGGTCTCCATGTCCAGCTGTTCCTCCAGCTGAGCGATCTTTGCCTCCAGGGCGGCCATGTTGGCCTTGTACTTGGACTTGACGGTTCCCTCGAGCTCCTGCAGCTTGAGTTTCAGCTCCTTGTTCTGACGCTCCAGCTGGCAGCGAGCGCCTTCCACGCGTTGACAGGTACTGCGCTCCGCTGTCAGCTCCACGTTCATCTGGTCGCTCTGAAGAAAAGAATAAACTAAGTTGGACAGAACGCTTCACTACGACTGGGGTTTGATCGATATGTTGAGTCAACACATAATGACTTCAAATCCAACCATTTTCATAACACAAACTAGGGCTGTGCAATTAAATCAAAATGTTAACCGTGATTACGATTTTGGCTCCTAATGATGACATAAACAGATTAATCAGTGGCCGGGTTAGCTCAGTTGGTAAAGCAGGCACACATATACTATTCCTAGATTATTCCTCGATGCAGAAGGTCCAGGGTTTGAGTCCGACCTGTGACAATTTCCTGCATGTCTCCCCCCCCCCTCTCCCCTTTCATATCTAGCTGTCCTATCCATTAAAGGCAGAAAATGCCCCCACAAAAAACAGATTATTTTGTACATTATGTAGTTTAAGTAAACTCTTATTTTGTCTTGTGTTCTGAAGGAAAAAAAGGCCAAAGTATTAATGGAAAATTCACAGTTCAATGTGTTTTTTTTGTTGTGGTTTTTTTAAAAGATAATATTTTGGGCATTTTAGCCTTTAATAGACAGGCAGCTGTAGACAGGAAAGAGGGGAGAAAGAGAGGGGAGGGGGGGAGACATGCAGTAAATGGCCGGAGGTCGGACTCAAACCCTGAGCCTCTGCGTCGAGGACTGAGCCTCTGCATATGGGCGCCTGCTCTACCAGGTGAGCTAGCCAGGCGGCCAGTTCAAGGCGTTTTCATTGTTGATTTGTTCAAAAAATAAAGTTGATAAAGGACAAAAAGTCCCAAATATTCAACTGAAAGTCCATCTTTTCAACTGAATAATCGTGTTAAATAATCAGGATTTCAATATTCAACAAAAATTATCGAGATTCCGTTTTTTTTTGCCCTACCACACATGGCAATGAACCAAAGTTCCTTGGGTAATGAGTGTATACAGTGCGGCTGTGTGCTGCTGTCCACAGACCTGCAGCATTGCTTTCTTCAGCCGGTCGTTGGTCAGCTCCGTGTTGCACTGCTCCTCCTCCAGCTCCTCCTCCAGCTGAGCGATGCGAGCCTCCAGACGTCTCTTCTCCTCCGCAACCAGAGCGCTGACGGACAGATTCAACAAAAAGGTCACGTTAAGTCCATTTTATTTATTTAGCGCATTTCATACAACAGGCGGAAACTCAATGTGCTTCAAAATAAAAAAAAGGGCAAAGATCATGCATGACAAAAATGTACAAGATAAGGTATTACATATATGGAAAAATATACAATAAGATAAAATAATATTAGAATAAAAAATGAAATAAGATAAGTAGGTATTATTATAATTAAGAAAGGAATAATAATGCTAAAACTAATTCTATGATGTAAAAAATTTACCGGTTCACCAAACACATTAAACCTAACTAATAGCTTTTGTGTGCAAATGTCTTAATGTGTAAAGTAACTAAAGCTGTAACAGATGAATGTAGTGGAGTAACTAAAGTAACTAGTAACTAAAGCTGTAACAGATGAATGTAGTGGAGTAACTAAAGTAACTAGTAACTAAAGCTGGAACAGATGAATGTAGCGGAGTAACTAAAGTAACTAGTAACTAAAGCTGTAACAGATGAATGTAGTGGAGTAAAAAGTACAATATTTCTCTCTGAAATGTAGCGGAGTAGAAGTAGAAAGTGGCATGAAAAGAGAAGACTCAAGTAAAGTACAAGTACCTCAACATTTGGACTGAAGTACAGTACTGGAGTAAATATACTCAATTACATTCTAGAGCCCGACCGATATAAATAACTACAAATAACTAATGTTAGGGAAATCTGTTTTGTTACGCGTTTCTGGATTTTTTTTTTTTTTTTTTTTTTTTAAATATATCGGCCAATATATCGAAATATCAGATTTTTAAATCACCAAATATTTGTATCGATATCGGCCTTAAAAATCCTCTATCAGTCGGGCTCTATTTACATTCCAACTAAAAGCTTGTAAAAAAAGATGTCTGCATTTAAAAGAAGAGACTGTTGGAGCACACCACTGTTGATAATGAGAAGGACATTAAATAGAAAGGACACAAGGCACAAAAACAACAGGTGATGCACACTAGAGGGGGACACGGGAATCAATTGCCGCTCCCATCCCGTCCCGATCCCACGAAAATACTCCCGTCACATCCCGATCACGGGACTGTCCCCCCCCAAAAAATCCTGTCCTGCAAAATTCCGAGACAAAGACTCCCGAATCCCGTCCCGCTCCCATTTCGTTCCCTATGTTGTCTAAAGTTATCAGACTCTCTCTCTGTGTGTGTGTGTGTGTGTGTGTGTGTGTGTGTGTGTGTGTGTGTGCTGATGTTGTTGTGTGAATGCAGCGCTGCAGAGCCGTGTGTCTCTCACTGCTGGGGGGGTTAGGGTTAGGCAGTGACAATTTTTCGGGACTCCCGCAGGTCACGGTATTCCCAATCAACAAACCTATTGGGTCACCGGCAATTTCCACTGGATGCGCAACGTCTCCGGAACGTCTCCGGAACGTCTCCAGAACGTCGGCGGAGTCATTAGGTTTCCATTAAAGTCAGTGTGTGTATTTCCACTGACTGCAGAACGTCTGCGTCCCGACTCCGTCCCAGCTCTGGCGGTCCCAGCCCTCCGGAGCAGATACCAGAGCTTCTATTTTTGACGGACGACGGAGAGCTCCGCAGCAATTCAGATTGTGCGGGACAGGAAGTCGAGCACAGAAACCAATTAAACTTACAAAATATACTTTTCAAAATAAAATCCAGCGTGCTCACGGCGGATCATATTTCCCTGCACTACACCTTGAAAACACAGCTCAGAGTAGTTTCCCCTCTACTCCTCTGGATGGAAACTAACTGGTGGTGGTTTTGTGGTTCTGTTTATAGAAACTACACCCTGTTATATCGCGCGAACATACGTGAATTTGCGAGATCTCGTGGTCGGCTGGCCGCAGCCGTTACGCAACAAATCCGGACCTGGTGGGTATTGATGGACGGCGGAGCACGCAGCCGCTCCGCAGCGGAGCCGCTCCGCAGACGTTCTGCATCCTGTGGAAATCCACGGTTAGGGTTAGTAAGTGGTTCTCTTTTCTAAAACGAAATGCCTCGCAATCTTTGGGCGCACTCACAGCATTGCAGCGTCATTTCTTAAATTTAATCTCTGGCTCTGTCCCGCTCCCGTTGATTTCTATGCTTGATCCGTCCCGAACACGTTAGCGACAGTGAAATTGACTCGCGTACCGCGGGACTCCCGTGGGAATCACGTGACCCGCGGGAGTCCCGAAAAATTGTCACCCTCTAATACACACAACGAGACACTTTTGCCATTTGACTTGAGTTTGACAGATGTCTTACTTCTTGCTGGCCTGGCTGTTAATCTCGTCCTGCAGTTCGTCTCTCTCCTGCTGGGCCTGTCTCTTCACGCGCTCTGCTGCCGCCAACTCCTGCACAGGGACGAATGAGAAAAGAGAAATCAGTTTCAGTTAGCAACAGAGGCCGGGGAATAGAACAGAGAGGAGGAGAGGCGTGCATGCAGACCTCCTGCATCTGGAGCATGTCGGCCTCCATTCCCTTCAGCTTCTTCTCCGTCTCCTTGCTCTGAGCCAGGATCTCCTCTCGGGACATGCGAGTATCCTCCAGCTCCCGCATAAGATCCTTCATCTGGGCCTGCGGAGTCAAGAAGAATCAGGCAAACTGAGTCAGAGGCAGCAGTGGAAGAAGTATTCAGATCCTTTACTTAAGTAAAAGTACTAGGGCTGTCAAAATAACGCGTTAATTTCGATTAATTAATCTGAGAAAAAATAACGCGTTAAAAAAAATAACGCAGATTAATCCATTCCATATTGACGTTTGACCCGGAGCCGTTCTAGCCTCCATTGGACTGTAAAATGAAGGAGGGAGACGAGAATGTTCTGCCTGGATCATTAACTGGAACATTTACTTGTAAAAATCTTCTTCCTGCCAACCCTGGCTACTGAAATCTGGTGCCACTGATATGTCTGCTCTTCTCTCTGATGCTCTGAAACAGACGGCAACACAAACACCGCTGCACGCGACGCTAGTTAACACTATACTCAACAGCAGCTAACGTTAGCCTACCGCTAGCTAGTAGCTGGATTAAAAACGGTTGTACGGTTGAACGGTGTAAAGTTTGACTGTGTTTTAGCCGTCGGAAAAACAACACAGACTGTGCGTTCAATGAAACTGGTAAACTACAGCCTCGTGGTGCATTTGAAGTTATTGTAAATGTCCATTTCCCTTTTGTCGTTCAACAGCAATTTACTAGTGAAATAAGTTATTGTTATACATTATTATTAAATCATTTAATTTTGACCATATGGCCTTAACAATTAATAAGCCGTTCTTTAATGTCACCGACTGTTGTTTAGTACCCTTTTTTTTCTTTTCTTTTTTTACTTTCTTAAAAAGTATCGGTTCAGGCACCGTTAATTATGTATGCGATGAATTTCGATTAATTAATTACAGAGTATGTAATTAATTAGATTGATTTTTTTAATCGATTGACAGCCCTAAAAAGTACTAATACCACACTGTAAACATACTCTGTCACAAGTAAAAGTCCTGCATTGAAAAGTAGTCAATGCAGAACAATCCTCCCATTGTAGTGTGTAAAGGATCCAACCAGTTGTGTGTTTAATGGTCTGATCATCTCAGCTGGACTTGTAGCTGTTATATTGTTGGCTAGTTTACTTTAGAATCAAACATCAGATTTTATAAGCTACGTGTGTGTGTGTGTGTGTGTGTGTGTGTGTGTGTGTGTGTGTGTGTGTGTGTGTGTGTGTGTGTGTGTGTGTAGAAATCTTAATGTGTAAAGTAACTAGTAACTAAAGCTTTAACAGATGAATGTAGTGGAGTAAAAAGTACAATATTTCTCTCTGAGATGTAGCGGAGTAGAAGTAGAAAGTGGCATGAAAAGAGAAGACTCAAGCAAAGTACAAGTACCTCAACATTTGTACTTACATACAGTACTTGAGTAAATGTACTTGGTTACATTCCACCACTGGTCAGAGGACACAGGGAGAAAACTACATGGCTGGTATATTTAAACGCTTCATGGCTTCTTGTTTTTTGTTGCATATATATCATATATCAACGACGGACTCACCTGGAGTTTCTTCAGCTGTTTGAGGGCCTCGTCGCGGTTCTTGTTGGCCATGTCGATGCCTGCCTCCAGCTCCTTCAGGTCCAGCTCCAGCTTCTTGCGCCCGGCGACAGCTGCAGAGCGCTGCTTCCTCTCATCCTCCAGCTCCATCTCCATCTCCCGCACCTGATGGATGCACGCTGGAGTTCAGCCACGCCCCATAACCCACAAACAAGAAACTGCACCTACAGGCTTCGTCCCTGAGCAGTGTTTCAGCCTGACAGCGACAAGAACTTCAATTCAAATTGAAATTGTAGGACATTTTTACCTTCATTTCATGCTCATTTTCTCTCATTTTTAAATGATTGTCAATGTGAAAAAACAGGGTCTGACTTTTGTCTAGAGATGCACCGATAGTCCGGCCGGTGACCGGAATTGGCCGGTTTTCACGTGTTCAGCCATGACCGGCAGGTCAGTCTGACATATGATGATTTTATGCCGGTCAACGCTACAATTAACTGACAACATAAGTTATACCAGTTACAGTTCTCAAGGACGCACGCACACACGGACGCGACAGCAAAGTCTATTTTTCCTTCCTCTCAACTTTTCCGCCGTGTGTCGTGAAGCGTGTGTCGGCGCTATTCTCCACATGTAGGAACCTGGTGAATTAACCTGCAACATGTCAGCTGTTTGGGAATTCTTCAGCGTGTGTGCAGAAGATAACAAGTTTACAATATGCAACACCTGCAAGGAGAAAGTAGGGCGTGGAGGGACGACACCAAAAACCTAAAATCACATTTCTTTAGTTGATATTGATGTGAAAAGAAGGAAATGGTTCTAACATTGCTCTTTAGATGTGTGTGAATGTCCCACACCAGGAGTAATTTATATAGTTCTATTTTATAGTGATCCATTATCTGTTCAACACATGTTCTATTAAAGAAAAGATAGAAAATAAATATTTGTGTGTGCTGTAAAGTGGTTAGAAAAAATGAAATCAGAATCGGCTAAAATCGGAATCGGCTGGCCTAACGCAAAGAAAATCAGAAATCGGAATCGGCCTAGAAAGTTGTAATCGGTGCATCTCTACTTTTGTCTACGTCTTGTGTTTCTAAAGAGAAATTTTGTCAACAACTTTTGAAACAAAACCAATACTGGTCTAGAAAGAACTGCACGAGTAACCACCTGGTCGACTAGTCAACTAATCGCTTGTTTTGGTCTTAGTCAAAGAGATTTCTTTAGTCATTTTAAAAAAAAATCTTTTTTCATGCTAAATAACTTATTTCGAAGAAACTTATATATATCTGTAGTAAAAACAAGATTTAAAAGTGGTGCTTTTGCATGATTCTTTGTGGAGAAACAGATCTGTCGATTAAGGTTACATTTTGATTTTAAAAACTAATATCTTTTGCTGCATTTCCCCCTCTCATTCCCCCTGCTCTGGCGGTTCCCCCTCTCATTCCCCCTGCTCTGGCGTTTCCCCCTCTCATTCTCCCTGCTCTGGCGGTTCCCCCTCTCATTCCCCCTGCTCTGGCGGTTCCCCCTCTCATTCCCCCTGCTCTGGCGTTTCCCCCTCTCATTCTCCCTGCTCTGGCGTTCCCCCCTCTCATTCCCCCTGCTCTGGCGTTCCCCCCCCTCTCATTCTCCCTGCTCTGGCGTTCCCCCCCTCTCATTCCCCCTGCTCTGGCATTCCCCCCTCTCATTCCCCCTGCTCTGGCGTTCCCCCCCTCTCATTCCCCCTGCTCTGGCGTTCCCCCCCCCTCTCATTCTCCCTGCTCTGGCGTTTCCCCCTCTCATTCTCCCTGCTCTGGCATTTCCCCCTCTCATTCCCCCTGCTCTGGCGTTTCCCCCTCTCATTCTCCCTGCTCTGGCGTTCCCCCCTCTCATTCCCCCTGCTCTGGCGTTTCCCCCTCTCATTCTCCCTGCTCTGGCGTTCCCCCCTCTCATTCCCCCTGCTCTGGCGTTCCCCCTCTCATTCCCCCTGCTCTGGCGTTCCCCCCCCTCTCATTCTCCCTGCTCTGGCGTTCCCCCCCTCTCATTCCCCCTGCTCTGACGTTCCCCCCTCTCATTCCCCCTGCTCTGGCGTTTCCCCCTCTCATTCCCCCTGCTCTGGCGTTCCCCCTCTCATTCTCCCTGCTCTGGCGTTCCCCCCTCTCATTCCCCCATTTTCTTGTCAAGACAGACACCAAGTGTGAACATAGCCTTAGTCGTCTAAGAATTTCGCTCCATTCGTCTGTAACCAAACTGTTCTCTATATACAGGTTATCTAGCAGTCTAGAACCAACTCCCCACAGGCAGCAGAAAAACAAAATGTGCCTCATTCTCCATCCTGTACGGACCTGTTTGACCAGTGACCTCTTCTTCTCCTCGCCCATCTCGTCGCGGCCCGCCAGGTCTCTCTCGTACTGGGCCTTCATGGCCTGCATGTTGACCTCCAGACGCAGCTTGGCGTCCTCGGTGGCCTGCAGCTCGTCCTCCAGCTCCTCCAGCTGAGTCTTCATCTCCTCCAGCTGCTGCTCCATCGCACGCTTGGACTTCTCCAGCTCGTGGACCTGCGGAACCGGGAGGACAGATTTGGGATGAGAACAATGGTGTGAACCAGCGTCCGGGGGTGCTGTGCTTTCTTCCTGATTCAATTCTTTCACGATACTTGGGTGCCAATTTGATTTTCTAGATTCTAGAAGTATTGCGATTAGATAGTATTGAGTATTGCAATTTTTGTTTTCCTCCTTTAACAGCAACGAACAAAGTTGAATAATACCCTTAGTATGATCCAAGGTACCTCCAGGTTTCCTCAAGTTACATTTAAGACTTCTTAAGGCCTTTTTAATACCATATATAATTAAATTTAATATCAACTTCATGGCCATACTGGCAAAAGTATGTACGATATAATGGAATATCAGAAAGGATTTTAGTACTTGAACTTTATACAACATTGTACTGCAGTTCTCAGTACATGCTTTGTGACAAAACAATCAAGGAGTAATTTAAGCTTATGAAAGGGCAATACAAATGTTAGACCTCTGAACGAAATTTAAGACTTTCTAAAGAAATATAAGACTTTTAAGGCCTTATTTTTCAAATATTTAAGACATTTTCAAGACTTAAGACCCTGCGGGTACCCCCTGTGATCAGACGACACGGACACAAACACACCTCTGAAAAACACGTTTTGTTAGACTTACACTCTTGCCAACATCGTCCTTAGAGGATACCAGGTCCTCCATTTCAGCCCGCAGCAGTTTGTTGTTGCGGTCCAATTCCTCCTTGGTGTCCATCAGAGAGTCCAGCTCACGGGTTAACGCCAGCGCCCGGGTGTCCTTCTCACGGGCCTCAGCTTCAGCCCGGTCACGCTCCTCTGCATAGCGGGCTGAAATGGTTTTCTCCTCTGCCAGCATCTAGACAAAGCCAGGATGACAGGGTCAACTCTTAATTCTAAAGATTTCAAGTCTATAAAGTAAGGCTGTGCAATTGATAGAATGTTTAAAAATTGCGCCTAACAATCACAAGTCACACACACACAGTCCCACATACACACACACAGTCACACAGTCTCACTCACACACAGTCTCACACACACACACACACACACACACACACACAGTCAGTCTCACTCACACAGTCTCACACACACAGTCTCACTCACACTCAGTCTCACACACACAGTCACACACAGTCTCACACACACAGTCTCACACACACAGTCTCACACACACAGTCTCACACACACAGTCTCACACACACAGACACACACACACACACACACAGTCTCACACACACACACACAGTCACACACACACACACACACACACAGTCACACACACAGTCTCACACACACACACACACACACACACACAGTCACACACACACAGTCTCTCAAACAGTCACACAGACTCAAACAGTCACACACACAGTCACACACATACACACACACAGTCTCTCAAACACAGTCACACACAGTCTCTCAAACACAGTCACACACACAGTCTCTCAAACACAGTCACACACACAGTCACACAGACTCAAACAGTCACACACACACACACACAGACTCAAACAGTCACACACACACACACACACACACTCTCTCACCTGGTCAAACTTCTTCTGCTTCTTCTCCAGGTTGGAGACGATCTGTCGGAGGTGGTCCTGGTCTACCAGCAGGTCGTCCAACTCTTGCTGGACACGAGTCTTGGTTTTGTCCAACTTCTCAAAGGCAGAACACTTCTCCTCCAGACGCAGGCTCAACGCCTCCATGTCCCGCTGAAGCCTCTTCTTCCCCTCCTCAGCAGCCTCCAGACAGCCAGCGTCCTGCTCCACCTTCTTCTTCATCTCAAGAAGCTATAAAGGAGAGACGTGGTGTCAAAAAAAGGGGGTTCAGGGAGCTTGTGGTGAAAAGGAATCTTTACATCTGGAAAGCCAAATACAGATTTCAATGCCAAGGAGCTATTCCTTAACCTTTTTCCAGGCAAAATCTCAGTCCTGACTTTATCCTCTGGTAGTATAAAATATACTATCCTCCCAGGTAGTATACTTATGGTTTATTGAGCATTAAAGGTCCTATGACATGCTGCTTTTGAAATTCAAAGTGAAATTTTCATGCCATGGGACCTTTAACATCAGAAGTTCCCAAAGTAACACACAAAAAAACTGAATTAAAATGCACACATTTGACCTTTTTACTACCCCCCCCCCCCAATTCTGCAGCTGGAAGGAGTTTCTAAGCTACTGGTCTAAATGTCTCAAGTTATTAGCAGACAGTGTGTAGACATGTTCATGTGTGTTTTTCCATACCTGAGCCTGAACAGTTTGCAGCTGCTTCTCCACATTTCTCTTTGCCTCTTCCTCCTCCTCCAGCTGTTCCCTCAGGTTGTTCTGTTCGTCCTCCAGCTGGCGCAGACGGGTGCTGTTTGCCAGTTTCTGCCGTGTCTCCTCCTGGAGCAGCTCCTGTTGGAAAACATGGCCATGGAAAGCTCAATTATATGAAGCAGACCATTTGATAACTTAATAGTATTAGGGCTGTCAAACGATTAATTTTTAAATCGCTGAAGTTCTATAGTTAAATCACGATTAACCGCATATTTTATCACGATTAAAATTCTATTATTTTGCATTTCAGAACTGTTTTTAAGTACATATTAACAATGGAAAGCAACTCTTACCAGTGGATCTTGATTGGGAATCAAATGAATGCAAAGAAAGTTACTTTATGAACTTGATTTTAAGATTTGTAATTATTTATTTACTGTAAACAAAAGAAAAATGTGTGAATCTATTATTGCACAATTCCTCCAAGTAACTAACTAAAAAACTAAAAATCCCTCTCCTTACCAGAGTCAATATAGTGTTTAGTAACTCCTAAATAGGGCTGTCAAACGATTAATTTTTTAATTTCTCTGAATTTCTGCAATTAAAAAAAATTAATCGCATTGCGGCGGCCCTTAAATCGCATCGCGATTAACGCGTTAATGCTGACAGCCCTAAATAATATCCAAAAAAAAAAAAATCATCATCAATCATCTGATATATTTTAAGCAATGTTTGATTCAAGTCATCATTTATAAATTATTTTACAGCCAATTAAACAACAAATACAACATGTTTGTCCCTTGATAAGAGCATTAAAACTGACAGATTATATTCAGAGCACAATCTGAATCATGCATTAAATAATGTGAATTAATCCCTCTCCTTCGTCGTTACAACACAAATGACCATAAAGCAGATTAGACCAGACAAAACTGACTTACAGGCAGTTTCGGGACTTCATCTAACTTTTACCATTATTTAGGCTACAGCCCTTTGTCATAAAAATAAATTGCTATGCTTTGTCTCGAGTGTCCTTACAGGATAGATGAGGTTATGGATTTGGAAGTTTTCATCCCTTAAATTCTATACAAGTCCGTGTGCAAGGTTGAAACAGCAGGCTGGTAATTGCAGTGTTTTTTGGTTCACTTCCTGTATTTGGGTCGAATCTCGTTCTCATCCAAGGTGAACTGAACTCTAGAGCACTTGGAAGCGAACCGAGACCTCCGTTTCCAAGGGGACCAGAGTTCGGTTGTTTGGTTTAAATGAGCTTTTGCACCGACCCAAAACAACTGGACTATCCACGCCGAAGTGCTCCAGGATTCGGTTCAAAAGGACCAAACTGCTCAGGTGTGATGACAACCTTAGACCACGGTAGAGCTGTAATCGGGCCTTAAAAGTTCGGCCCGACAAGGCCCGAGCCCAAGAGAATTCAGCCCGAGCCCGACAAGTACATTTTGATTGACAGATTGTACAAAAGGCCGTCTATCAGCAGTGATTAGAGCGCATGTCGCTCTTCACGCGAGCGGGCACACGCACCACTCGGCGGAAAAGGGAGAGAAAGAAAAAAGAGACTGCGGCGCACGCACACAGCTCTTTTGTCTTCCGTCAAGAATGACTAATTTATACATTTTTTAACATCATTTATTCATGACTAACGGAGGCTATCGGCCACGTGGAAGTTGGAACAAAGAAATAAAATAAGTCCTCCAGAAGCCAGCCTCTGTTTCACGAAACGCTTCACCTGACCGCTCGTTAACTGCGCAACTCGGAGCGCAAGCCCGAGCCCGGCCCGAGCCCGGCCCGAGCCCGTGTAACATGATAGAAATGAAGACCGAACTAGACCGAACCCGTCGGGTCCCGTCGGGTTCGGGCAAAGATCTTCAGCTCTAGACCACGATAGTTTTATCCCTTTAACATACGCGAGGGGATCAACAGCATGTACGTCTGCGTACCTGAACATCCCGCAGCGAAGACTCCACAGCAGAGCAGTCTTTTGTTGCCTTGATGGACTTGCCCTCCAAATCACTCAGCAGACTGTTGACATTATCCAGTTCAGCCTGCAGACACAAGATGAAAAATGAACCACTGATATGAACAGAAACTACACATCATCTACGTACAGTTCAATTTGTATGCACATAGTATTCATTGTATGAATAGTCTGTTTATAAAGACTATAAAGATTTTGCATATGGCAAAGTTACGGCATAATCCTCTGACCACAGACGTGTGTAGGGGTACACAAACCTGCATTTTTGCCATTTTCTCGGCCTGTTCCAGCCTCTGCCGCTCACTCTCTGAATGTTTGACCAGCAGCTCCTGGACCTGGCCTTCAGCCTTTTTCCTGCGATGCTCCGACTCTCCCTTACCCTGCATCAGGGTTTGCATCTCGATGGCTAGCTCGTTCCTCTCCGACTCCAGAGCCTGCTTGGCCTTCTCCATGGACACTTTGTTCTGCAGGGTAGGACAAGCATTAATGCTTTGTGCAGTCAAAAAAAAAAAAAACAATGTAGGAGAAATGGAAGCAGTTGGGATTAAAAAGAAGCTCTGAAGATCATTTACCCTCTTAGCCTGCTCCAGCTGCTCGTTGAGCTCGTCGAAGGCCTGGCTGTGTTTCTGTCTCATCTCAACCAGCTGTTGTTCGTGGACTTTGGCCTCGTCTTCCAGAGTCTTTTTAAGATGTGTCACCTCTGTCTCCCGCTTGGCCCTGAGAAGGGAGAGCGCAGGTTAATCTCCTTGCAGGGTTAAAAAATAAAAAGGCCCCGACACACCAAGGTGGCTGTCGGCCATGACCATGGCCATCAAAACTACTGTGAGAGGCAGACGAAAGGCTCTTCTCATTTTTCATCTCATCCGATTAATCCAACAAACACAAAGCTGACATAACTGGCCAAAAATGACGTTCGATTTGACTGATTGGAGTGGATTAACTATTTTTACACAATATGTCCATAAGATGGCAAACGTACAATGAGATATACATACTTGTGTTGGTATATGTATTTCAACAATAACATGTTTTTTTTTATATTATTATTATTATTTTTTGGGCATTTTAGGCCTTTATTTGACAGGACAGAAGAAAGGGGAGGGAGAGGGGGAATGACATGCAGCAAAGGGCCACAGGTCAGAGTCCAACCTGGCCTGCTGGGTCGAGGAGTACACCTCTATATATGTGCACACGCTCTCCCAACGGAGCT